>NW_026860791.1:0-148380 GCF_026571515.1 Ruditapes philippinarum | reverse complement strand
CAATTAATTTTTCATTTACATGATAGACCTTCCTTTATATTCTAATTCACTCTAAAGACATCTGTCTATTTGAGAATGATTTTAAACTGATCTATATCGATGAGTTGCGCTTACAGATTTAAACCTGAACCGGGTACAATATAAAAATGCCAGTGTTAACTTGGTACAAAAGAAAATGTTTAGTTATTTCATGATAATAATTGGCGTTTATCTATGTTATATGAAAATCTAGGATTGTTTTCATTTTCTGATAAATATTTATTTAGTGTGACAGGGCCTTTAGGTATTATTCCATGAAATATATTTTATTAGTTGTTCTGATCTTCGAGTCGACTTTAGGAGACAAAAAAAAGAAATTTATTTTGATTATGTTTGCGAATCGTTTGCTTCTTGAAAAAGTCTTTTGGTGATTTATTTAAATGTTGGTTTTTTGTGTAAATAAATACTTTTAATAGTCATGAGCTTAAATAAATTGTCATTTAACAGTCATAATTTTCTTCAAAGAGATAATGATTCTTGTTATTAGAGAGAGCCAAAAACACGATTTTTGCAGTTTAAGTTGCACATTATTTTTTCTAATTTTTTACAAACAAAATTTCGAATGTTTTACTGACAACGTGCATGTAAATTGCATAAGATAACAGAATTTTCAATCATGGCAGATATCATCGAGCACAAAAACATGGAAACAAAGAACCGATCTCGTGTTTCGTGTGCCGCGTCTGACCAATTTAATTTTATTAAACTTTCAGCGTATTAATAAACTCTTTCCTATACATAAAATCGTAAAAAGGTTTGATAATATTTAGAGCTCCGTTGAATTGCAGTTTCGAACAAATGTGCACAGAAGATTATTAAAACTACAGTTGTCAAGAGGTTTTAAGACTTCCTTCACTTTTTTAAAGACATAAAATTCACAAATATTCATATGAAAAAATGATGCTGTCTTAGAACTGTTTTAAGATCTGAAAATTAAATTCAAAGGATTTCGACTGTTCTCAAATAATTTGAAAGTGTGATTAATTATTCAGTTAATATCATTCTCTAATTTGATTCTAAAGAGATACGCTTGATTATAGCCCCTGGCAGAAAAGTTGTTGTTGATGTTTGATGCATTAAATCAAATTTATGGACAAAAAAATGACATCAACGTTTAACCATCAATTAGATCACACTTGTTTGCTAAAGTTGTACAAAGATTACATTTGTGCACGCAACTAATTTTATAATTAAAGCGTTTTATAGGCAAACAATTTTGAGCTGGAAAAAAACAACGAAAAACGCTATAAAATAAATTAAGTTGACTCAAACTGGCCAAAAAAAGTGGCGTGTCACACGGACTAGAACTTTTTACTAATTACGTTTGAGAAAATAACAGTGACCAGATTGCTCATTCGGTAGAGCCTCGGTACGCTACACAAAGGGTCCCGGGTTCGAGTCACTGTAAGGCTACTCACTTTTCTCTTCCATGGCACATATATTGCAAAAAGTGAACCAGTCAAATTTAATGACATTATCTTGTTCTATTAAATATTCGGTACCCTATGATAGCGGTTTTTATTATTATTTGAACGAATTATTTTTGTATAAGAGAAAGAAAATTGATAAACCAGACAAAACACCTTTGTTCCAATATACATATTAGGAGGTAAAACTCTACAGAATATTCTTCTATTCCGTCGTTGTCGTCACTTGAGGATCATTCAATCAAGATTTAGACACTTGATCAATCACTTTATAACTTTTCTACATCTGGAAAAGAGTGACAAGAAAAATGTTACAAAATATAACACACGCTTTTAGAATTGAGATAAGCTTGAATCCTTTATTATAGTATGATAAGAACAATATTGTTCATTCCTTTGTGAAGTTTTAGATATTTGCATTTATTTGTTTTTCACTTTAGATGATTCACTGTTAAATCAATGTGATTGCTATTATAATTCCCTTAGGTAACTTCCCTTTTCATTAACTTTCACATGTAAATATTAAATTTCCACCTTAAGTCTTTGATTTTGACATATATGTTATAAAGAAAAAACACATCTTTATCGTTCAAAAACCTTTATAAACACTTATAAAAGAAATGTAATTAGTAAAAGAAATTCAAACTGTGCTCATTCATGTAAGAAAAAACATTTACTTAGTTCATTAGTAAAGAAACAGAGCTGTGTCTCTACCATTTTTTATAAAAATGTATCGTGACTTTTTTTAATTTTGTTTCATAAATTATATTGCAATATCACCAAAAGAAATCTCTTCAGGTTTTTCAACATCATGGGACTGAACATATTTTTTCAAGATTTGTGCACACTTTGATGATGGTCTGGACCGAAAACATTCATGCAAAATCAAGCTTTTTAATGATATTCAAAGATGCCTGACATACACTTACCCAGATAGCACATATTGCAGGGTTGTCAAAAGGGTCACTCACACGATGCTGAAGGATGGCTTGATAGTTAGACAAATAACTGCCAGATAGATACCACATTTGCTAACATATTGCCTGAAGAAAGAGCAAGTTAAATGTGCTTGAAAATTATCAATTATCAATCATTACCGTGTTTCTTAAACTAAAGTTTTAAACAAATATGAAAATAAGCTATAAGTGGTTCTTTAATATTGATTTTGATGAAAATTCCAAATGCACTACAGAGTTTTCTATTGTAATTGTTTAATACATCCACAAAAAAAGGTTTCTTTCGCGTTTAAATGAACTGAATCAAATCTATAGTAGAACATTGTATAAATAGAATAAAAATTCATACCAAATGGTCATATTAAGAATGTTAAGAAGCAATCCAACATACTTATTAGATGTATGGTGTTCAATTCAGGTGCTGCCCGCTCGTGCTGCCCGAAAAAATGCACATAAGGGTGCCTTCCTTCAGCGGGAATGCTGGAAAGTCACCATATGACACTTACAGTGTCTGAATATCTTTAAGTCCAATAAATTGAATTATGATAATAGTAATCATAGTTATACAATACGAATGCAGGGCACTAGTAAACGTACGTCAAAATAATATAAAAGTACCACGAATGAAAAGTTGTGAATTTATAATAGCATTTCTGTCATAATAATCAATTATTCCAAACGGTATTTGACATTTTAACAATTTACCTTAAAACAAACAGCATCTTATTTGTTATTAAAATCATACCAGATTAGAACGAAATTAACAGAACAAAATGTCTTTTTCTATCTTGATTTTAAAACATAACATAACGTTATAGACAATAAAGCCATTGGTATGCAATTTAAAGGTAAAAGAGTTTAAGGGAGTTATATCGATAAAAGCTCGAATAAGGTGGTTCAAAACGTTTAAATAAAAGATGCCAGAGTTTTTTCAATTATTTTCCTGAAATATACAGATGAGAATAAAGTCAAATCAACTTTTTCTCGATATTCAAAATTGGCCATTTTTGAGGACTTTCGCATTAATATCTATGGCTAAATTTATTTTCTTACCAATTAAACTTTACCAAGTAAATTTTTTAAAAGGACTTGACCATTTTTCATTCTTGACAAAACTGTTAATCACGGAAAATATGAAACAATGCACAGACTGAATAATGGACACTGCAGACTATAATTGTGGTTGATTTTGGTCTGCATTGATCACATGGGTAGACAAATCTGATACTGCAAGCCAGCCAAGGGCTAATCTTTTTAAAAAAAAAATTGAATTTTGTTCAATTATTAATATGAAATACAGTACGTGTACATAGGCTTTAAGTACTATGAATAAATGATACAGTATTAAGAAATCAATTTAATAATAAACACGTCAAAATATGATGGTATACGATAATTATATGTTTTGATGCTAATAACGTTTACGTGCAAAATGAGATGTACAAACTTTTAAGAAAATAAATAAATAGACAAAGAAAATCTTTCATTTTCTTTTTTATTAAATGTGAACTAGGTTTAATGTAATTATGTAAAACAACTTATTGACGTCATTGAAGTGGGAAGAAGCCGGCTTCAAAAACACACTTGCTTCTTTTGTTATTATTATCTTTAGCCAAATTAAACATGTCTGAGTCTTACAAACTCACACTAGTTTGAAATTGGGCGCAAAAATAGATAAGACAGTCTTTGCACCCAATTTTCAGATCGTGCGAATTAAAGATATTTTGCGCCCAATTTTCAGCTTGTGCGAATTTTGCAAGACATGTTTGAATCAACTAATTCAAAGAGATAAATATAATAAGCACTGGTGTTTGAGAAGTTTGCTAATTCCCACCTCAATGGCGTCATCATCTCAGTTGTTCCACATTGTATATTATGTTTTAAGTTCAGTTGTTTAACAATTTTTCATATTAGTATATCATGTTTTCCGACAACACGACAAGTCTAATTGACTTAAAAAGAAAAAGAATCTGAGACAATGCTGCTGAGATAAATTTTCGTTATCCAATGTGGTTGATTATATCACACTTTGAAAAAATTGAACCTTTTATAGACATGAACTGTTATTTAGCAGTTGTTCTTTTCTAAAAGAGACAAATATTAGTGTTACGAGATATTTCTTTGGAGCATGAGAAAAAATGTTGTTTGCAGTTCATGTCCCATATCAGTTTTACATGATGCATTTTACAAGTAAGTTTTGAAATGTTCTGTTTAAGTTTTATTGAAATTAAATCAAGATAAGGACGCAAACTTTAATGAAAGAAATTGATATTCACATTTTATCAGTACAATAATTGACATAAGGTTAACAACACTGAACTGTTATAAAAAAGGAAAACTTAGGAAAAGAGCTTTTAGGTGTTTCTACCGATCAACATTTGTATGTATATTTTCAAAAACTTCGTCTCTATGGAACAAACCGAATGGTTAACACTAACAAAAATAAGATATGTTTGAATGTGGGTTATTCATACTTCGCTCCCTTGTACTATATATATCCTTGTAGAAAAATTATAACTCTAAGAAAATCGCTCTTATAGGATAACAAAATAATGAACACAGCTGTAAATCATAGACACAATATTCTAATGAACTCGATATGAATAAATGAAAGGAACAAATAAACAATATCATAAACAATCAACTTTGCAGTAACCTCTCTATTAAAGTCACTCTAACAAAACCAACTATGAATAAAGCAACAATGGCTAACAACATATGGTTTGTATTTTTTCTATTAAATGTCAACTCAAATAGAGAGAGTTTAAAGAAACAGGTAGGCCAGTAATGTGGGTAGGTTGCTGCTTGTTTTCATATGACTTGACGAAAGCCTGTTATTGATTTCAAAATTTCAATAAGACAAAAATATTCTAAATGTTATTAGTTCTTTATCTTTGTCAATCAAAATCATTCATGTAAAAACAGTTGTTTTCTGTTTGCATTGTTAAAATAGAAAATAAGTGTTTCAGAAAATTAATATGAAAATATCTGAATTAATCATTATATAATTAATCATCATCCCCATTATCATTATTATCAATTTAGTAATCACTATTTTCATCATCTTTATCATCTTTATTCGCAAACGCTAATTTTGTTTGCACATATTAAGCCCTTTTTCCCCTTAAATAAATAAGAAGGAAAACATGAAGTTCCGGATATAGTTAGCAGTTTACAAATCACTGGTAAAATTACACTTTGAGCAATATCAATGAAACTTTGATATGGTTATGAAATCATCAACATTCATAAGACGTTTTTTGATTAACTGCTACTTAAATATCATGAGTATTGGAAATGTAAGAAGCATCACTATCTAAAACTAGCTTGTAAAACCATGTCTGTAAAAAACAATCAAACCGAGCCTGCAACATTTTCAACTTTGCCGTTTTGGACTTTCTTTTATTTCCCTTTATTCATTATAAGAAATTTTCACTTAACCGCATTATTAATAGCAATAAAAAAGACATATGAGCCTAACTAGATTCAGCCCATGACATACTCTGCATGATATGGTAATCATAATGTAAAATATCCATAATGAAATGTAAAAAGTGGTGAGTTATTTTTAAAAATAGATGTTAATATTACTCATGAATCGTAAGCAATTGCTTATAGGATTCGTTTTTAGTACAGTTTGAAAACTCCACACAACACCTCTAATATTTCAGCAGAGGCGTTATAGGCCCTGAAGGTAATTGTTTGTTTTATTATATAAAATATATATTGTCACTGGACATTATAATTTATGTAAAATGTTTTGTTTTTATGAACACCACGTTTACTCATAACCCGAACAAATATTTTATTGGAACACTGTTTCAATACGTTTTTAATTTTCATATTTTTACTGTGAAAAAGTATTGTTACCTTTGTAACAGTACAAATTTTTAATAGACATAGTACACTTGAAGTAGCAGTGAGAATATCTACCATTTGCCTATGGAAAATTAACATTACAAAAATTACAAAGTGTAATAATGTCGTATAACATACGTCAAGCTGTTGCGTAAAATAAATATTGATCAATAGTAAGGACATTTTACAATTATTAACAGCTACATTTTCAATGTAAATTTCTCTTGTCATGTAAAATACTATATACTCCTAATACATGTACTGTCGTCTTTTTTATACTCTTTAGTTGTACCACTTTACCAGAAAAAAAATTAAGGACAAAGCTTGAGCCCGACATGTATTCATGCTGTTTCAAAACGTTTAATCGTTTATAACTAGTATCCAAAGAAAAACCGGTTTTCATATACGTTTGCTTTAGGAGTCAAAAGTTGATGGAGTCAAAAGTTGATGTTCTAAATTGTCTTCTTCGAGGCTTACGCCAAATAGTTATTGTATTGTTCATACCCGTTCTAATTTCTCCCCGTTTTCAATTGATTCTTCTATTTTAACCATTATATCTATTTAATATTAGTGTAAACATTCATGCAAATACTGTTTTATATACGTTCTTTTATAGTTTTGTATAGCCTGTTTGGGCTGCGTTTTTAAAATGCAACATACAATCTATAATGCCATGTTCCAAATCAAGTAAAAGTACTTCAAGTTGTCTGAGTAATCATTCTTTAAATAGCGTACAATGACAACTTTTTACATGGAATTGTTAATAATTTACAATGCATTCTAAAGTGTGACTTGTTACAACAGTTACCATGGGAATGCTAGCACAAAAACATAAAAAGAGACGCATTTGATTATCGCGTTGATTTTAGTGGTTGTTACTGAAAAACAGTTTATCTGTAAAAAATAAATATAAAGATGCTACAGAAATTTCCAGTCAAATAACATTTTTATTAATTCAATTTACAATTTGGTGAAACCGTTTGAATTTTAAAATGAATTTTGAAAATCCTGCTATTATAATTTGTTTTTTGTTGCTGTTTTTTGCATGTTTTCTTTTGGATTCTTTTTAATTATTTTTAATATAATCATTATTATTATCATTATAATTATTATTTCATTATTATAATTATAATTATCATTATTATTATTATTATTATTATTATTATTATTATTATAATTATTATTATTATTATTATTATTATTATTATATTATAATTATTATTATTATTATTATTATTATCATTATTATTATTATAATCATTATTATTATTATTATTATTATTATTATTATTATTATTATTATTATTATTATTATCATTATTATTACTATTATTATTATTATAATTATTATTATTATTATCAATAGTATTATTATCAATAGTATTATCATTATCATTATTATTGTATTATTATTATTAACAATATTATTATTATTATTATTATTATCATTATAATCATTATCATTATTATCATTTTTATAATTATTATTATCATTTTAATTATAATTATTATTATAATTGTGATCATATCTCCAAAGTGTTAACAAATTTGAATCAGAACCTGCTATGGACCGCTCCTTAATTATAGAGTTTAAGGACTTCGAGTACTTTGGTAATGGTCATTATGCTGTACCCTTTTCTACAAATACACAATCTTTTATTTTTATTGTCTAATGACCATGGCCATTGTTAGAATTTCATTTGCCTGGGATTAATTTTATTTACACTTTAGTGTCATGCAGGGGACAGATTTTGGGCGATAAGGGAGTGAAGGTCTGTTAGCGCGCCTAAAACCCGGGTGCTTTAAAACTCCCCAGTGGTTTTAACTAAACCACTGAACCGTTCCTAGCGGGTACTCCCCTCCCTTTGTTCCCTTTTTACGGGAGTTTTTCATTGCATTTGTTTGTTACTTTTGTTTGTGTGTTTCCTTTTGTTTTGTGATGTCTGCCTTGTGGATTGGGTCGTTTACCCGGTAGGTATATTTTTCCAATTTTAATTATTTTTACATGTCCCTCCCTTTCGCGCCCTTTTCCACTCCGGGTTTTGTTTGGTTTGCTTCTGGGGGTGCCATATCTTGGGCTGGTGTCTGGGTTGGGCTGCGTCCTGGTGAAACGTTGCCTTTGCCTTGTGGATCTTTATTCTTGTTTTTAGCAAAATAAAACACGACCTAACAAAAACCATCATTTTTTTCAACTTATTTAAGTAACTTTAGCATTACAGGCATCCCAAATTATTTATTATCCTTAAATTCATCACGAAGTAGCCGGGGATGTAACTCAAAGATCATAATATGTAGATAATAGACTTGGAAAATAATTAAGAAGTAGCCACGGTACATATATTTTCTTTATATTTTAATTACATAAAGACCTGGGGTCTTCCCCCATCATTAAATCTGGAAAATCGCGATATTTGAGATATACTTTGTTCGTGCGACGTACAACCCAAGCAAAATAAATATTGCATATTACATATTAAAGATATTCGAAAAGGCTTTGATAAAAAGAGACAAAAACTACTTTGCTAGTTCTGTAACTGACGTAAAATATTCCATTAAATGTTCCCTATTTGTGATTTATTCCCACTACCATTCTGAAATATCAACTTTTTTTCGACAAAATGACAACTCTTATTGAATTAATAAGAAAATAAATCTCAAGCAATGCTGTGGTGATAAATCTTAGTCATCCCATGTGGTATATTAAGTAGCAATCATTGAGAAATAAGATAATTTTTATAGTCGTAAACTCATATATATTGTCTTAAAGCTGTCGAAGTGAAGCCGTATAAAACTCCTTAGAGCCATTACCAATTTCTTGTTATCGAATTTTAATACGTTTGAAATAAAGCAGAAGAATCAAAATCCGTCTTTTTAGCTTCATGTTATATGACAAAAAAATGTTGTATTGCATAATTATAATGATTAAAATAATATGTAGAACTTCATTGAATAAACTGAATGGATTACCTCCGATGAGGTTTTCTTTTCTTTAATATTTTTATAACAAACTAAAACACAACAACAACAGAAGTATTCGGTTCGAACCTTGTAATGAATAACTTTGGGATTTTTCACTTTGTGGTTTCAACTGTAAATAAACTTTCTCTTGCATTCCCTTCAGTTCAGCTCATTTAACTTTTTGATTAGGTTCTCTGATTGATACCTTTCCATTAGTCCAGTGTCATAAGTTGTTGGGGGGGATGGGAGGTTGCTTCGTTACGTGAAAGTTTTAACTCAGTGTTGTTTATAATCTTAAATCTAACATTTTGGGTTTTATCTCGTTATTCGTATTACATTTGAATCGTCACTTCTATTAACTTCTAACAAAATGAGAATCTAAACTGAGTTCTATTACCTAATACATTCATTCTTGAAGGTTTGTGTCGTCATTTTTCGATAAAATCTAAACTGTCAACGTTTCAGCCTTGATCTCGAGGGAATTTTAGTTATTGTCAATAGCTAGCAAAAAGTTGAGGTTTCCTAGATAATTATGTCGAATGATTTAAACAGGCAAACTAAAAGCGACAGATTGAAGAGTTATTTTCATATTATGCAATATTGACAATGTGTTTTGATAAAAAATAAATATTAAACAGGACTGCTTGTGCTAGATAGGCACGTAACCGTTCAACTCTAGATCATTTAGATCATTTCTGAACATAATGAACAGTGCAAAAATAGCAATTTTGTTTCTTTAATTGGGTTTTACGGTTCACCGACTCAGTATAGGTCACATGGCGACGTTCCAGCTTTACTTGTGCAGGAAGACCTCTGATGTCTTTCCGTGCATTATTTCAGGCATAAACCGAGTAGAACCATCGATGTTCCGTGAGCTAGCTGGATAACTTCCTCACTTAAGTAAGAAATTGCAAAAATATGAATTATAATGATCCGAAATATAAATCTTTCAGGATATCTATGAACTGGTAGTCGTTTAAATAAAAAGGGAAAATATTAAAATAATGTAATGTGTTTTATCTAGCTCAATAAAGTGTTTTACTTCAGATTCGTTAAATTATAATTATTTAGAATTATGCTCAAGACTTGTTTGATAAAAAGTATCCTTTGTCACAATCCTTTATCCTTTAGTGCTAATTATTAGCGTGGAATTGTCTTTAGACGTCTACATATATTTATTTATTGAACTTATAAATTATACAAAGTCTTTTTCCTCTACAATATTTGCGAACGTGCGCTAAAAAACACACATTGAGTTTGGTTAATTTAGCAACAAGTGGCACTTTAAAAGTGTCTAGTATGTTTAAAATAATACCAAAATGATTTAATCGCTCCTGGGTTAAACTCAGGTGCCCGGCCATGCATTATTACGCACGAAGGGGCATATGACGTATACAGACAGAATCGTGACTTTGTTATCTATGAATCCAAAATAGTATATACTTCCCACGACTTAGACCAATGTTTATGGTATATTGCATCATAATTCCATTGAATGTTAATCACATAACTGTAAACTTGTCATTCTTGCAGACGACCGCCTTAAATTATATAACATAATAGTGGTTAAGTAGTAATAAATCCCTTATTTATTAGTCTAGTATACCATTTTTAACTTCTGCCGCCATGTGATAAACTTTTATATATCATGTATGTGAGTCCAGATGTTTGTACTTAAGTATAAACATTATTGTTTTAATAAACGTGGGTCTAGCTTGATCTCAAATTAGCTAGATAAGAAGTGTATCCGTTAATGTGTGCCGATATTAGTCAAATTTAAAAGAAATTCCCTTTTTGAGATATGCTTAAGCGAGGTCTCGTTTGCTGGCCACAGCTGTTACAATTCTTTCAACGTAATTTGAAATATCACAACACAACCCTGCATTTAGAAAATTAAAAAAGAATAAACGTTTAATTCTTAATTGTTTCAATATTCGCACTCTTGTGATAAGCATTGTTTGAACGGTATGTGGGTTGCTACAAAATGCCTCGTTTTTGAATGTTCACTGGTTTTGAAATAAGTTTACTAATAGTAATACCAGATGAAATCAAGCTTTGCTGATTAGAAAGATAAAACATGTTTCTTTGTATTAGAAGGGATTCAGTAAAATCTGCTTAAAACAAGCCCTGCTGATCAGACAATAAAGCATCTTCCTTTGTATTCGAAGGGATTCATTTTAATGGTTTTTATTTTAATTAATGTAAATCGGTATTGGTGATCAAATTTCCCCTCAGAATAACCATTAAAATGATTATTTCCTACATGTCCTATGTTTAAATATTGGATATGTACTGATTACTCTCTTTACCTAGAAATTCCATGTCATTTAAGAAAATATCTATTACACATGACTTGATACGAATGTTCTTGGACAATGTTTAAGTGTTGTATGATCAATTCAGTTCTACATTCAAGCAAAATTTGAAATATTGTCCATCACAAAAGAATTAAATGCCTTAAACAATTATTTAGATCAATTAAAATACGAAGATACACATTAAGTTATGTTCATTAAAAAGGAAAATGCATATAGATGCTTAGAATCTTTGCATTTGCATCTGGTTATTGTAATGTTTTGAAATCTGAAAAAATGTAAAACTCTCTCTACTGAATCTGAATTGCGTTGAAAAATATCAGATAATCTTAATTGACAACTGTAACTGGATTGAAATTAAGATGTTTCCTACGCAATGCTTTAAATTAAATCGGCTCTTTTTTAGAAGCTTTCAACTATTGATTCTTTGCTGCTCATTGCTGCTATTGAGGTAATGATTTTAACCAAGTATTGTTAATCTGTCAAATACAGCAACGGAGAGTATGAGAATGGAAGTCTCTATAAGATGCTTGTAAATCATTCAGTTGTACAGCATATACAGTTGACCCCCTGTCTATAGCATAGTCACTTGACAAAAAGACTAAACAATGCATTTTTAATTATTTATTTTTTCAAAATGTAACGAAATGGGTATTGTTATACAATCTACATGTATATAGAATGTTACTCGGAATTTTTATTCGCACACGATTATAAAAGCATCTTACTTTCTACTGATAGCGTCTTAATGGTCGCTTAGGGTAAGAAAGATTTATTACCTTAGGTAAATACTGTGCCAAAGACCGCAATACTATTTTCTTTTTTTCACGAGATGTACGGTATAAGTGAATGTTGTCTAAAAATATCTCACTTAAATATGTCACTATCTGACACCTTCACAATATATTTACAGACTGGTCTGTCAAACTAACAACTTGTATTGAATTAATAAAGAAATAAATCC
The DNA here is from genome assembly GCF_026571515.1 of Ruditapes philippinarum. Taxonomy (NCBI): domain Eukaryota; kingdom Metazoa; phylum Mollusca; class Bivalvia; order Venerida; family Veneridae; genus Ruditapes; species Ruditapes philippinarum. The sequence continues at coordinate 135,863 of NW_026860791.1, read as the reverse complement.
CAAACAATGGTATGGTAATAAATCTTTCTTACCCTAAGCGACCATTTAGACGCTATCAGTAGAAAGTAAGATGTTTTATAATCGTGTGCAAAAATAAATTGTCATATTGTGGGGTAAAAATGTCTTCATTAAGACACTTTGGAATACTTGGTTTTATTGGCTGTTTTAGAACGAAATTGCAGATGTTTTGTAATTAGAAGAAAATGCATTAATTCCGCAGTCGGGGAAAAAAAAGAAATATTATAAGCAATATAATTGCATGAATCTTCCGTGTTAAATTTGTACTTGCAATGATTATTTAAGCTACAAAATCCGCAAAATGATTGCATTATATTACAAAATATCTCGGTTGCCTCTGGTGGGACGATATTGTTATGCCTAGATCTTAAATTCTTTAGTGTATACGTTTTGATGAACAAATTATGCAGACCATTTTTGTATATATTTTTCATTTTAATAGAAGTAACTTCCCTCGAGGCTATAACTTTTACGAGTTCCAATATAAATGAAATGTAGTATCTTTAAAATGAACTTTTCAATTATTTACAAAAACTGCATGACATTTATTACTCTACAAAATGTAAAAATGTGAATTTAACTGATCACCATTATTCCCAAGAGCCTACATCCTTTTTAACAAGTCGAATATAAACATTTAACAGTTGCTAGTTTCACCCAAGGGAATTTCATATTATGTTTTACGCTGACTGAGAGATAGCGTTAGAAACAATAGTTTGAAAAAATGTGGTTGGATTATTTAAGATTTAAATAGGATCTGGTGAAGCAACCTAAGAAAGTATAATAAACAGACAGAAATAAAATCTAATTCAATGCATTTCACGCATTTAAGTCCATCTACATTAGCTTATATAAGTTGAACTTTTATTGAAAATAATCTGCTGGGGAAAGTTGAGTTGTTGTCTCTCCTGTCTAAAATGTCACAAACATTTCTTTAAAGTGAAATTGAAACATTTCCCATGGCTCTTGTTGTAAAAATTATTGCCCGATTCATGCTTTTACACGCATATTGTCCGCCGCTTACATTCGTGTCTCTAGCAACAGATTAAATGGTTGTAATAAACGTTACATGTTCGACAAAATGACTAATTTTTATCAAGTCGTCAACAGAATAAATCTTGAAATAAAAATTCAGATGTTTTTTTTTTAATTTTCTGACATTGATTTAACAAATATAATTTATGTATTTTTATATCTGAAATACATTGTTGTACTAGAAATAAGACGAAGCATTTTTCTGCTGGGAAAAGTTGAGTTGTTGTTCATTTTATGTCTCTCCTGTCTAAAATGTCACAAACATTTCTTTAAAGTGAAATTGAAACATTTCCCATGGCTTTTGTTGTAAAAATTATTGCCCGATTCATGCTTTTTCACGCATATTGTCCGCCGCTTACATTCGTGTCCCTAGCAACAAATTAAATGGTTGTAATAAACGTTACATGTTCGACAAAATGACTAATTTTTATCAAGTCGTCAACAGAATAAATCTTGAAATAAAAATTCAGATGTTTTTTTTTTAATTTTCTGACATTGATTTAACAAATATAATTTATGTATTTTTATATCTGAAATACATTGTTGTCCTAGAAATAAGACAAAGCGTTTTACGAAAGAAGACACTATAGAAGTATTTTACTTTCTTCTAGGGTCTCGCTAGTAAACTACCGACGTTCGTAAGCTATCACAGAAGCATTTGATTCAAGGATCTTCAACATTTACAAAATATAAAGTGTACAATTGTGAAATGAAAAGCTTATCTGTTTTAAAATTATATCAAATGTCTGTAATGTCCTGCAAAATGATATGGTTTCCGAGCTTTTGAACGATTTTCCGTACTTCACCATCCCATGCATGTCCATTCTAGGTTTAACATACTTAAGGTGAACGTTATGTAAAACGAGAATGTCTTTTCAAGAACTTCAAGTTTTTTTATCCCTTTCTAATTCAAAACATATTCATCTTAAATTTCAAAATGTTATTTATTTTTTATATTTCCGTTTAACAAAATAAGTAATACACTTCAATAATAAAAGACATAACATTATAAAATATTTCTTCTGCTCAGAATATTGAGAAATAAGACTAGCATAAGCTATGTTCAGTTGTTTTAATTACATTTGTCCGAATATTGAAGTGAAATCTTAGATAAATTGTTAAAGTTGCCACTTGTAACTTTTATATTAATTGAATTTTTCCCATTCCATTTTCTGCGATGATTTGATAATTCTTTCATCTATTTTTTTTACACACACAGGTTTTAAAGTACATTTGATTTGATGCCATGAGAGAACCAGGAATTAATTTTTTGTCAAATCTCATTATCTGATTATCACCTTGGCGATAGAATTGATTAAATGTTATTTAAGTGAATTTAAACACCATTTGACTTCATTAGTATTTTCAAACTTGGGTGAGAGTAGTATTCTATTAAACAATTGACTTAACAGTGTTTAATTTGATTTACATTTTCTAAGGTAATAGCTCAATGTCTAAAGCTTTCACATGCTCGTGTTTGAATCTGCTCTTTTTGAAGAAAATTTAAAGTAAAGTTAAAGCTGTGGTTTCAGTAACTCCCGGCAGAGCCCAGACCCATCCCGGTAAGGTACCGGGATGATCCGGGACGATCCGGGGTGAAATGATTGTTGCGGTCACACTAACCCCGGCAGCACTACGGTAATTTCCAACTAACCACCCAGGATGCGCTCCGGATCATCCAGACAGAGCCCAGGTGAAGCTACGGCAGAGCTAAGGATGCAGCCGGCAAACTATACTTTCCGGATCACCCGGACCACCCCGTTGATATCAACTATTTTATTCCATCCTGGGTCGATTGCCGGGTGTTCCTGGATCCTCCCGGACGTTGCCGTCAGAGTATCGGATGTACTCCGGTTATTCCCAGTCGTACCCCGGTCGTACCCCTGTCGTTCCCGGATCACCCCGGACGTTTACCGGAGCTATGTTAATAAGACTGCAGATTTAGGAAGAGGAGATGATTCAAAGTATGTTGTTCTACAGTCAAAATGCGTACCCCATTGATTGGTTTGATGGACATGTATTTTGTGTTTATACATTATTTATTGTGTTCTTCTTAGTATCTAAATGAAATGTTTTAGTAATTGCGATCAAAATTTATTTTTTCAAAAGAAAAATAATACTATGAATATCATAAAATGTTATTTTGAATGTCACTCGTATTTATTTGCAGCTTAAACGGTTTTCAAAAGCTCTTTATCTTTGGTGTCCTGTTATAGTTACTATTACTAAAACGTTTTAAATGATGTAAAACGATACAGCGCTAAAATGGAATTATGACAAACAATGCAAATTACTGGATCACTGTACTACCTATTTAACACAACAATTACAAAATATTTACAATCCAATTGTTTTTGTCTTTTTTATACATAAAACTGGCATTTGAGATTTTTTATCTGTGTTGTACTTGAATAGGAATTGATATACAAAATACCACAAATAATAACTTGAGTCTCGTGTATTCATATTTGCTTTAATCAGTGTCAATTTTTAAAGAAAAACAAAACAAATTTAAACCTATGAAATACACATAAAGTATTTAAAAAAGCTATCGACCATATTTGGTTTGATGGCAAAAACTGTAAACATAATATTTTGTTTTACTAATGTTAAACAATTCGCAAAGAAAGTCGTCGATTGGCAACTTTGATGGCGTTCTGCGATTAGAATTGATTAAAAGTTAATCACATTGTAAACGCTCATGAACACGTGTCTATGAATAATTTTAACCTATTATTTACATTGAAATTACAAAACATTAATACGATAAGTAATTTAGGAAAGCAAACACAAGACAACACAAATTCATGTAAATAAATACATGAAGTATTCAATTAAATAAAAAAAAATTAAAGAAAGCGTAAAAAAATGAATTCAGGGCAAATAAATCATCTGGTGATAACTGTATAGTTTCGTCGCGCTTATACATTAGATCTATTGACCAAATATTACTTGGATAATTATTTTTACTTCTATAATAGTTTTTACCGATGATTCAAAATTATGACATAAAAGCTGTTCACTACTTTTTGGTGTTTTCAATACATTTACAAATACATTATTTTTCCTTGAATATGTTTCTAAGGACATACATTTTATTATATAGTTTTATCATTTAACATTATTTTTAACATTTCATCTTACATGTATAAACCACTCTTTAATTTATCACGAAAGAAAACACACTTGCGCTCTTTGCAATGTGTTCTTTGACATAATGATGTTTGTGAACATTAAACACAATACACAGGCGAATGCTTACTTTGAATACATATATTTGTCATATCACTAAACAATATCAATGTCATCGAAAAAGAAAAAAAACTATTCACATGGTGTATCCCGAACAAACTATTGTTCAGTACAATTGAATATTGACTTATTTAGGAAACAAAACAGTGTTTATTAGTTTCTTCGACAGAGTGTTCAATTATTTAAATCATAATTGGGTTCCGGGTCAGACTTCAAGCAAAGCGGTGGTATTTTCATTTTGTATACTCCGAAAAGAAAGCCTTTTAAAGTAGTGTGAAACATTTAAATAGTTAAAACATTGGATAACAGTGTGTTTTCTCGGATATATATTTTGTGCAAAACTAACTAAAATACATGAATCAATTTTTCTAGGATATCTTCGCAAATTACATACATGTACATCGAATTTTTGACTGGAATCGCCAATCCACATTAGTTTTAGAAATGACGTTCGCATTGCAGGTTTGCCTGAGTAAAATATTAGTTGCATTTAATAAGGCTTAAAGGAATTGTCACCGTTTTAACCAGTTTTACCGGATTTATGATAACATGAAGTACGAAATTTATTATTCCTGCCCAGTTTCAAGTTTCTTTTGAGAGATAGTAGTTTTGAGCGCATAATCGTATCATTGAATATAGAATTGATAAGCTTGGAAAGAATAAGACTGATTCTCTTTCAAATTTAGATTTAAAAAGTTTAAGAATACATTGCTGTCTGTACATTTCTTACTTGTATATGATGGGATCATCTTTCTTCCTCAAGATCTGTAAAATGTTGCACCATACTTCACTTCAGTGTTGTTTTGTCATTATCCCTCATGTACAGACTTAGTCAAACGGACTCTGCAATTTTCATGTAATTGTGTTGTGATTAATGCTTCCGAATGATAATCCTTTCTCCAGATCTAAACAGTTTTACCTGCATATTCTTGAGGTAACAACTCTTATTGAATAAGTATTTAAAAAAATACAAACAATGATACAATTATAAATCAATCATTCCCTATGCGACCGACTATTACGGCATTTGATGCTTTTAATAGACGTCGGCTACAATTAATGAATTCGCTGTCATAAGTTATGATATAAATTTCGTCAGTAAACTGCTTTGAATAAGAATCGGTTTTGAAATTCGGTATTGCATCAAACAATAGAATCCTGGGCTTTCTTTCTGCAGTTGATTCAATATGAAAACAAATGTTGTACGTTTAATTTCAAAATGTTCATTTTTTCTTAAGATACAAAATTTATTGAAGAAATTACCTTTTAATTAATGGCAAATGATACATTCAATTGATCTTTTTTGGAACATGATTGATTTATAATCATAGACTCGCCCTGAAAGTCATTCACATACCTTTTTATGACAAACGGTTCTATCCTCGTTGACATAAAAGATAACATTTTTTTATTTGTAATTTTCATATGAATTTTTTAGTTTCAAAGATAAAAGCGATCGATCGACCTTTAAGAACAACACATTGAAAGAATAGTGAAACACATAGGTCGCCAAACACGGCAATACGAAACTGCTGAAGGCTTAGTTTTGATAAGGCATCCTGGTTATAATGTACAGCTGCACATACGCTTAATGCAAAATAAAGCTGGATTGAACATTTAAGTATACATTTGACCATGACTTAGTCTATTTGATCTTTATATATATACACGTACAGATGTTACCATACGTCAGTGGACATAGACAAGTAAATTAAACACTTTCATACGCATTACTCTTACAAAATGTTTTAATGTGGATTTACTGACCAACATTATTCCAAATGGTCTATGCCATTTATTGAATTCAAATCTAAACGTTTAAAAGTTCATTGTATTCCTATAGGGAATTGTATATCATGACATTAATTGATAGTGAAATAGCGTTAGACAGGATAGATTGAAATTATATGATAATTATAGGGATTTGACGAGGTTACACATAAGGAGATACCATTAACAAAATTGAAAGTCTAAATCAGATGCATGTATACATGTAGCAGATGGCTGGATTACATTTACGTCAGTATTGTCTACATTATAAACAACCACTAAAAAAACTTTAAGCCTACAAAAATGTACTCTGGGCTACATATATCTTCCTACTATTTAAGTTGGTTATCTTAATTAGAATACGTTCTTACACTTACTTTATTATTATATTGGAAATTTAAATGAACGTAAATATAAAGAAGAAAAATGTCATTACTGTCCAGCAAAAATTGATGTTACAACCATGTAGTATAATTATAATGTAATTTGAATGAATTCGATAATATCTATCATCATTACATTAATTGAACTTCTTGTAATTGTAAATTAATTATTTTTGCTGGAGAAATTTAGGTTGTTCTTCATCATTTTATGACTCCCATGTCTAACTTGCCACAATAATCTTCTTTAAAATGAATTTGAAATATGTCCCAGGGATCTACTTACAGAAATTATTGCTCGATGCACACTTCCTGAAAGGATACAACCGTGTCTCTTGAAACAGATAGGCTTGATTTAATGAGCTGGATACCATCGACAAAGTTACCCATAATACCACCTTTTAATCAATATTCCTTATATACATGTATATTTTAAAATTTCTGTTGAAAGTTTGATGTCATACATACGGCAATTGTTTAACTTTTTTGTACCAAATACGCAAAACAGATTAATTAAATTATGTGTTCTGACAGAAGACATAAAAGCAGTATGTATACGTATATTTCGCTTTCATTTCATGGCGTCTATATTTTAAAATAGACGGAAGGTATTTTGAATTCTTGATTCGCCCGACCATTTCTGATTAAATATATTCAAAATTAAAATAATGATAATAAATATCTGGATTATTATGATAAGAAATATAAGAAAGATGACTTTTTAAATTTCAAAAACGACTAGCCAATCAATATATATAATTTATGAATCATATGTTATTGCATAAGTTTTATCAAGTGATAATTTAATAAAAGAACAAATAATCTGTTTCACACTAGAAATTTAGACAAAAAAGACTTCTCGAAATGTCAGATTATAAATTTTTAAGGTTTGCTTTTGAAATGTATTCTCTTAAGTTTAAACATATTTTATTTCACAGAATGTATATCCATGTTTCAATTAACAATATACACAAATCATTTCAAATATTCTTTCAAAATGGGAATAGAATGGATGACAAAGTGTCTTACGACATTCTTCTTTCAGATTAAAACAGTGAATCATTTTAATTTGTCTTTGTAAAACAATGAAAGGGTACATTAAGGAAGGTAAAAAAAGAAAGAAGATTAATCTCAAAAAATATTTTCTTCTTCTTTGTCATTACAAGAAATGTAATGAATGTATTCATTAAATTTTGTGAGTTACGTTTGATACGTTCGAACAGCTGATTAGACTAATTGTTATCATTTGAGTTTATGCCATTTGTCTTGAAATGACAAAAAAATGTTTACAAAGCTAGTGGCTTCCGTGTATTTAATTAATTTCCCTAGAAATGATTACCTAATTATTTCACTGTTTTTATCCTACACATATCTTTTAAGGAAATATTAGAAACAATAGATAAAATAAGGAAATTTTTTTTTATTTAGTCTGTTCTCTTTATCCAGTTAACAACATTTTGATAAAATTGATTAATGTTATTCAATTGGTTTTAATTCATGTGTACTTTCATTGTGCATTTCTATTTTAACTATTACATTTGCCATGGCAAATTGGATTATCCATATGACAAGTATTTCATAATTTGGTGATGGGAAATTTACCATTGCAAACGTTTTTTTAGAAATTAATGACCCTCCTCTTTTTTAATATAAGACATACTTTGGTAACACTTTTCCATGGCAATTTAAAACAAAATCACATAAATTATAAAAAAAAAAGTATTTACTTGAAACTTTATCATTAACATCGAGAACAATAGACTCTGCCTATTAAGCTTCAAGTACCCACTAAGTAGAAAAAGAATCGGATTTAAAATTTAGTGACCCGATGGCAGGTGGTTTGCAGTTAACAGATTAATCGGTCACCAAACATTATGAAAATTTAAGCATAGCAATAAAATTGTAAATCGTTTTACCAATTTCATGATGATATGAGGTTAAGCATTATAATATATTATTAGAAAACAAATAGAAAATAATGGTCAATAAACGAAACAAATAGTTCAAAGATTGTATTATATGAACACAAAGCTTTGAAAGCACTATTTGAAGATTTGAAACAGTCTCTACTGCATCTCTACTTTTTTTATTTTAATTTATCTCTTTTTTATTTACTATGATTATTTCTCCCTTTGTTTTTAATGCCTTAACATCATGTAGATAGCTCCATTTTATTAGTACACTTATATTAAAGAAATAAATATTCATACGTACGTGCAACCATTGCAAAGACCACATCAGACCACATCAGACAGAAAACAATTATTGTGTACATTTGGGACATCGCTGTCTGTAAGTTTTTATACTTATACTTATACGTATATGTCATTTATGGCAAATTCTTTACAGTTAAACGACCATTCAGTAAATATAACAGCATTTATTGAATAAATATGGAAATAAATTACAAACAATGGTACGATGATATATCATTTATACCCTGTGCGATCATTTAGTCACTATCAGTGGAAATTTAGATGCTTTTATAGACGTCGTCATATTTTGTAATGTAAATGTCGCCAGTCAGCTGTTGTCAAAACGAAGAAGTTTATGAGCAGCTATTATAGTATTTTGTTTCATTTAAAAGATAAGAACATTTGTCATTACAGTAAAACACAAATAGTAGAATCGCCAATCAAGACAAGTTGAAAATGCTGAAGGTTTATTTTGACGATGCATTCTCTTAGATGGTACTAGTTAATACGTGCTACTGGTCATTCAAACAATGCAAAATTGCGTGCCTGATTGAACATTTAAAATAGAATATTGTATGAAATATAATTATTCTTTTAATATATTAACTGATGTACCATACGGCAGTAATAATAGAAGTCAATGTGACAATTCCATTCATACGTAATGTAATATTATAGATTTAACCGATCAACATTATTCTCAATGGTATGTCTATTGCCAATCAAATCTAAACGTTTAACAGTTACTTGTTATTAAATGAGTTAGTAGAGATGGCGTTAGACAGGATACATTTAAAATGAAAATGTGCAAGAATAAGTGGTGTCTGACATGGTTAAATAATAACCAATGGCATCAACATAATTTCTTGTGCGTCAGATGAATGGATTGGGAGCACTTAAAACTTATTGGTGGCATGTTTTGACACAAAACAGTGATATAACCAATGAAAATTGTCTATACACAAGACCTGTCCGATCAGCTATTGGACGTTTTTACTCTTTGACAACATATAAATTACTTAAATTAAAATACCCTGTAATAAGTTAATGACTAAAATAAGATAATATCGTTGGATCAAAAGTTAATGTTTGCTATCCGGGTTCTCTAAATAGGCTATTAGAATGCAAAGAACACTGACCAATTATTGAATGTTATTCTGTTCTTGAAAAGTAAACACTGAAAACTCTATGCATATTTTGACTGTAAAATTAACACTTTTCATATGAACGACCGTTACAATTGTATGGCTTATATTCTACTGTATGAAAAAAGTGTGCAGCATTAAAAAATCGTTATAAATACTTTCGATTGATTATGTCGCTGTGTATAAATAGTAATGTTGTATATAACCTAGAGATTATGTTTATATTATCTTACAACTGTAAACAGTTGGCCATTTTATCAAATATCTTTATAATAAAAGAAATAATTAATGTCAGGGTTGTCTAAAGAAATTTAGCATTATAAGCGTCCCCCACAATTCCTTATTAGCAATATTCGTACTATTAAACTTCGCTTTTTTAATTAGAATAGTTAGTTACTATAATTATATTGATATGTTGGAAATTAAATAACAAACGGGAATATATACATATAAATATATGCCGTGACTATCATTGACGTTACAACTGAGCGTTATTATAATGTAATTTGAATGAATTCATTGATATTCATCATTACTATATATTATCAACTTCTTTAAATTAAAACAATATACAAATATGGACTTTTTGGCTGTTGAATATGATATGATATGTACTGAAATAATTAATATTGACCGAGGCGACAGCCGAGGTCAATATTAATTATTCAGTACATATCACATCATATTCAACAGCTAAAAAGTACATATCTGTTTTATTATATAATTTATAAATAGCTTTCATATGGCTTATCACATCTACCATTGCATACGACGGAAGCTTGTCTAGTGTTTCCATAATTTGGCCCTTTCCATTGGTATACTTATCCCTATTGTTCTTAAAAATGAAAAACGATAACTAAAATAGACTAATTTGACTCTTATGTACACCCAACTCAACGTTTTTTCAGAATAATAACATCAAGTTTGGCGTGACATCACGTCAAAGTCACGCATCTTTTAGGGATTTCCAGAAAATCTATTTTTAGAAGAAAAACCGGTGAATATACTCTGAAAATCTATTTTTAGGAAAAAAAACAGTGAATATACTCTGATATTGACCTGTTATTTTTTACAAAAAGTTGCTTGTTAGCCAATCACAGAAAAGCATTTCAAAGCTATTTATAGATTATATAATAATCTGTTTTATTGAATAATAATAAGTTGTTCTTCCTTATTTCATGATTCCTGTGTCTAATATGCCGCAAAAAAATTGAATTTGAAATATATCCCAAGGGGGTAGCTGCAGAATTTTTTTCCAAATTCACGCCTTCAAATTTTAAACGACTTCTTCGAATATACAGGATTTATGTTAAAGATTTAGCATGAAAAGGACTTTTATACCTACATATGAATACAGGTTATTATTTCAGAATGTGTTTTAAAAGTATGATGTCAGACCTAGGGTTATCAATTGTCTTATAAATTTGTATTAGATATGTCATACACAGGAAACATACGTGTTAATAGAAACACCAAACAATATAATTATAAATTTTGCATTCATTTTATAACGTCATAATTTAATGAATGTATTAAATGTACAGCATTAAAATAGACATTAATTCTCTTCAAAATTAGAAATAGTGATACCAATTACAGAAAGTTTTATCTAAGAGAATTAGATTAAAATAACAATCATGACAAGCCCGGTAATTATATTCAATCGTTGGTAAATTTGTTCCTGAATGAAAAGTATTTCAAGTGACGACTTGGTAAGAGAACAACTAATATGTACGGTACTAGCAGTTTAGATATGAAATAAGAAGAAAAATGACTCCTTATTAATTAAAAAAGCAGGAATATGGTATTTTTACATTTACTTTTGAAATGTATTCCTTTTCAAATTAAAACATTATTTTATTATTTATTATATTATGGTTTGTATCAAGAACAAGAGATAAAAAGATTTTAAGTAAGGCAATCTTATACAATTCTCGCTCTTCTCACTTGTGATTACCCAAACTAATAAGTGAAGTCATTAAATTTGCTTTGAATTTGGTTTGAACCGCTCGTGCAGTTGATTAGACTAATGATTTTCATTTCAGTTAATATCATTTGTCTTAATATTGAAATGAAATCTTTAATCGACAGAAATAATAATTTGCAAAATGAGTCGCTTTAATGATTCTAATTAATTTTCCTATTTCATCTCCCGTACTAATTTGCTAATTATCTCCTTGTTTTTATCCCACGCAAAATTGCAATTAAAATTTGATTAAGAAACTATAGAAAGAATTAGGACAGTCATGTTGTTTGTATGTGTATTTTGTTGCTGTTTTATATATTGTTGCTGGTGTTTTTTTATTATTCAAATAATTTACTACGTCTTATCTTATCGTCCATTTAACAACTTTGTGATAAAATTGATTAAATTATGTTTAACGTGTTTTAAAAACACCATTGGAATACAAAATATTATGTAAGAAAAATTATATAAAATAATTAATTTTGATTTATAATAATTATAATCTAGGTTAACAGTTTAATATTGAAATCATTCACGTGCGCGTTTGAATAATTAGTTGAGTATTTACTCAAAACAAAAATAGAACCCGAAACAGTATTAAAGACATCAAATAAAGACAATTGTTTTCAAGTTCAAGTTCAAACTCTTTATAGCTGTCAATATAATACAATGCTTTTAGCATCAACAAAGTATCACATGATAAAAGAAAGAGCACTTTTAGTTAATATATAAAAAAATGCTAAAATTATGCTTGTGACAAAATGTACTTAGTTATGTTAGTTGATTGTTTGCCACAACTCTATAGAGATCTATTTACAGGTTTTGTTTTGTTTTATTTTGACTTTAACATCAGGGTGGGTTGCACACCATTGATGACTATTTTAGTCTCTTATTTACAGTTTAGACAATTTTACAAATATCGGATCTTCATTTTATTAAAGTTGTTTTATACAGTTTTGAAATTTTCATTAACGCAACATTTGCAGTTTTCACAGATATATTAAGGACTTTTCTATCAATATACTCGTAAGTCTTACTCGCGTGCGTACAACAAAATTAAAACATATTTCAAGTTCTACATTATTTACTTAGAAAAAAAGATATCTAGAATGGTGAAGGCATTTGAACGATAAACCGTGAATTATAAGTATACTACAATGCTCGAGAAATGCGTACCTATTTCCATTCTAACATGCTTATAAAAAGAGAATTGTTGAAAAATATGTTGAACTACATTGTGCGTGGAAGTAATTTTTTTGGCCACGTCAAATATGACGTCATTTGACGTGAAAGCAGTCCTTTTTTTAAAGCCGTGCATATATCGTGTAATAATGCACTCGACGGTCATATCTGTTAGAATGCGTGTTATTATTACTTTTCGATGACACAAAGATCATTTGAAAAGGGCATCAACAATACATAATCTGATTGTAAACACTATTATAAATCTAAGTCGATTCAACATTTTGGATAATTTTAAAACCGATTTAAAAACCAAGACGTCAAAAGAAAACGATTAAGATGGCAATGACAAAAGTCAATATGACTTGAATGAATTGAAGTTTATCGCATTTCAAACTAAGAAACATGTCTCTGATGTTTTTAACTTAACATAGTATTTAGAATTGCAAAAAAACCTATTAATATGTTATGTGATGCAAGGAATAACATAAAAAATACAAAACTAATGCAAGGTATTGCATGTATTGTACAAAAAAATTTAAACAACCACGTTAAAACAAGGCCCGATGCACCATTGACGCAAGCTTGAAGGCCCATTTAGCTTTTTTATTTCTCAAAATCTTTCAATTTTAGTATCGTACCATGTTTCCATAAAAGAGTAATAATATTGTCCATATAGCTGAACCGTATTCTTTCACCTTTGTGTACTAAGTACAGTTATAGTGTCTTAATTTGTATGGGAGTCATAAACTCATAATGTCACTGCAAATTACAAATTGAAAAATTAGTTCTCTTTCAGCGCTATTTTATTAAGGTAATAAGCATTCTTTATTCTCTGAATCCATTATTAAACATTTTAAAAGACATATTTGCACTTTCTTACGAATAAAAATTGTATTCATCAATGAGATTGAAAGTGCCTGTAAAACTAAAACACAGCGTGATTGTCAAACTGTACATATAAATTTTTATGTAATTGTGAAACGTACATGATACAATTGTAGAAACTGTATATTATTTCTTTAAGAACATTTTCAAAACGTTAACAAGTCTAATGTAATTTATATACAAATTTTATTAAATTGTCAGAACTGTTGATACGCAGCTAATATCTGCCCTTAAATAAAAACTGTAAAAAATGCAAATAAAATTGTTGAAAAGAAACTTGCAAGAAATCTAAGAATATAAAATAAGTAGTGTTTTAATTACATTTCCTTTATAACATGGCTATTATATATGTTTCAATGTCACACTCATGACTTCAGCGATTGTTTAAATATTGTAGTCTATTCTTCTAAAAATATATTTGTATTAAATGAAACGTTAACCATTATAAGCACGAGAATGGTTCAAAAACTATTAAAATCAAATGTATTATTGATTAACAAACTTCTACTTACTTCGTGTTTTGCAATTATTATTTGATTCAAATAGTGATGTTATTTTTTAAGTAACATTAAATGAATTTTATCACGAAGTTGATAATTTGATGATACAAATGAATAAAATAAGATAATTAAAAATGAAAATTATTATTCTATCGACCTTTTTTTGAATAATTGTCGCCGGTTTCTTTTTGCCAAGCCATTTTTTGTTATAACAGTGTTGTTTGTTATTTTGCAAATGCAGCCCATAATTTTACACGCTTTAAAAATGCAAAAAAAATCTTATCTAATTATCAATATATTTCAATGTTTTAAAAAGCCATACACAGATTGTATTTTCCGTGGCATATTTGACTTTTACATTGATTTTCCTTTTCCTTTTTGTATTTGCAATTGCAACAATCCTTACATATCAGTCAACAACAAATCCGGTAATAGTGTGAAGTATGTAGAACTTTGCAACCGGTACATTAAATGATAGTTGAAAGTCTATGAGGAAATATATGAGAAACAAATAATTCAACAGAAATCGCGAGGTAAAATCTGAACTCGAATAATATCAATTGATATATTTGAAACAAACAAGATACAAAGATATATTTAGCAATAAGTGTTTTCTATTAATACCACAATTACAGATTTCTTGTAAATACATGTTATAGTTTGTATCCAATTACATGTATGTAAAGTTTTTTTTTATCAATTTACAACTTTTAGACCAAAACAGAAGGTTGGTAATTTCTGAATGAACAAATAATGGTGTGTTTAACAAACACATAGTATTCTTCATAATGTTTGTTGCAGGAAAGAAAGTTCTAGTATGTAACCCATATGAACTGTTAGAATAGACGTATTTTAAACAATTTTAATGTCACCGGAAAGGAATGTGGTATTCACATAGTAATATCTTTCTATAATCTGTCTTCCACATTCCGATATTGACATTTTGGGAGAGCAAACCTTTCATCGGCAGTAGAGAATCATCAATAGAAATAGGACATGATCTGTGAAAAGCTATTAGTTTCTCTACAGAGTGTTCAATTATTTAAATCATAATTGGATCCCCCGGATCAGGTTTCAAGCAAAGCTGTGCTATTTTGATTTAGTATTATCAGGAAGGCTTTTAACGGTGCCGCAAACATTTTAAATATTGTATATGCGTGTCGTTAAAAGCAAAGTATAGAAAATTTTGCAACTTTTTTGAATATCTTTCCGAGTCAAGTATTTATAGAATATCAACTATTTCTCATGCCGTGCTAATATAAGTTGCCGGTTTTTGTTTTAACTACAACTAAATGATTATCTCACGACAACTCACGTTCTTTTAATATGAAAATTGTCCTTGTTTAAAAAAAAAATTCAGTTTGTAAACGTCTGCGCAATGTTTGTGTGTATTAACAATATAACTACCGCTTAGTGCCTCGTTACATAAGTCACCGTCTCTTAAAAGAGTACTTTATTTTTATGTATAATGAAATAATCCCGTAAACTTTGAATGGATTGGTCCAAATTTGAAACAGATCAAATTGATAATAAAACATATTTCGCCAGAAAGGATTAAAGAGAAGATGTTCAATTTATTCGTATGGTGCTTAATTGGACTCGACAAACGTTTCATGACAAAAAGGGCTCTGAGTTCTTTTCCCAAATTTATGTAAAATATTATGTAGGTCTGGATATAATTTCTAGATGAATGACAGAGTTATAGGCCGGACATGGTTTTTGAACACACACGCGCACGCACACGCACACGCACCAACACACACACGCACACACACACACACACACACACAAGCATGCACGAACAAAAATCTTGACATTATTATGGCTTAGGGCTGAGGGCATAATAATCCGAAGACAATTGATGTGAAGGTACTATTTAAAGACTTGACAGAAAAATTTATTATGTTAGTTGTGTAAAAAATAAACGTGTGATAACAAGAAAATCTTATTTAAACAAATAAACAAAGATTATTAAAAATTGCATAATTTGTATATAAATGAATTCAAGCTTTACTTTAAGAAAAGATAATAACAGAACAATTCCTAAATGGAATTACATTCTGAATTACTAAGTATAGACAAATATATCCATGTAAATTTATATAAGTATGACTAAACAAATACAATTTTATATTTTACAAACATAAATCTGTTGATTTATCTTTGAAAGACAATACTATATGAAAAAAACTTTAAAATAAATCATATTGGTTTGAACACATGAAATGAAAGTAAAAACCGTGGAATATGATAAAATTAGAAAATCATCAACCATTAATTTATGAGATAATTATTACTATCTACGTTTTGATATGAATTATAAAACATCAGTAAGGCACGTAAATTGTCTATTATGAATATACATTATCATCATGAAGAAAATGTTTTAAGAAATAATCAAATTGCAATATGCAAAAATTCAATAAAATAAAGAAATCACAATTATCAAGCTGGTGTCTGGAAAACAACGTTTTAATAAACCACAACCTTAAAAAATTGATACATAAAAATATGAAGAAGAAAATTTCATTTGAATGTGCAAGAACGTAATCTGTTCTTTTCATAATTTTTCTTTTCTTTATTATTCTTCATTTGATACTAATCCAATACTTATTAGATGAGCACTTTTTATTTGTTTTTATTGACGAGCACCGAATAAAGATGGATTTCAAACATTACGTGTTACCAACACTGTCCCATCTCCTGGTACCAATGCACGTACCATCTCCTCTCCACCACTCATTTAAATTAGAAACTGAAAGTCTTGGTCGATTTGGATCCCATAGCATTGAGCAAATACGGCACCAAAATTTGGTATCAATAAATGACCCTGTTTCTTTCCAACGGAAGTATTTATTATATTCGGTATCGTCTGCTGCCAGCTTCAATAAATAATTTGCAAGTTCTTCGGGACCTTTGAAGTCTTCTACATGTATATAAGATCCTGGGGGAGCCATGCGTTTATAATCGTCAGGATGCGCTCCCATCACCACAGGAAGTACATCATGGCTGTAGAATAAAAAAGAAGATTTACAAATTTTGCTATCGGTTTCTTTTGAGTCAAACAGTCTGGGAATTATGATAAAAGAGACACAGAAACTGCGATTTTTATCACGGAAACACGGCATCTTGAACGTAATTACAAGGAGAAGGGAAAAATCCAATTTCTTTCCCAAATAAATGGTGTTATTTTATTGTAAATGTTTAATGCAGCGTAACTTATCCAGAGATGTATTATTCAAGAACTTTACCAATTTGAAAGCATATTGTTTCGCACAAGAATAGTCATGCAGCAAAGTAGCGAATTTATACCATTTGCAATCATTTTTAGCATTATTTCAAAACTAATTCTAGTTTTTGTTGCTTTTTTAATTGACACATAATTTTTTGATTTTTTTTCTTTTACTTTAATAAAATGTCTGCTTTGAATATCAATAATGAGAAGTTAGAATTCAACTGCAAGTGTATTCAGACAAAAGGAATTAAAGATTTAATCAATATAATTTCTTATTAGAATTTTTTTCTGATTAAAAATGTCAAAAGGTAAATGCAACTTAGATGCTTTCATGGACTAAAATTGTGTAATTTTAGTTAAACTTTCGTTCTCTATATCAAGAAATTATTGTTCTTTATATCAAGATTTTTGAGTAATTATCAAGTCTCTGCGTACGCCTGTCAGAAAAGTGTGCATATGATATATTGCTATAATGTATTTTAATAATCTTTCTGTAGGTTTTACAAAAGAATTATTCCTAACAAATTGGAAACATTCAACATTACAAGGCCTTAAATGTTTTCAACTATTTCGGTTAATCAAATTGTGTTCGGGCATTAATCTTTGAAATATATATTAGGCTCAAATAAACCATATTATAAAAGAAGAATTCAATTCTTTGTTTGCTTATCTTCTATATCACTGTAATATTCTACCTGATGAAATGTGTTTCTTGCATAATATTTTTTAAAAAGAATATGATATTGAAATTGCAAGTTTAACATATACTTGAGTTAGTTTTGTAAACTGTTGGTTAAGTTATTTGATGAGAAAAATATTGGCATAGCAGTGCAAAACTAATTTAACCATAATAAATATCTTAAATGGACATGCCCATCTTTTATTTTTTACAAAACTTTTTATCATTAGGAATATTTTTAAATATGTACTGCCTGTATAGCCAACAGTGCAGATCATGATCAGACGGCAGGGATGTCTGATAATGGTCTGCATTGGTCGTATAAGAATCTGTTGCCGTCAGCAAGCTTAGGGTTAAATCTTACAATACACATAACTTTTCTTAGGTAAATCAGATGTAATTTGGCATTTTTTTCAGACTTTGCTATAGAAAAAGATCAGATTAAGCATTTTATTTTTATTTTGACGGGGTAGGTTCAAATTGTGATTATTCAAAGCTTGTTTTTTGCACTAAAATTCTTTTATTTGTTTTTTTAAGAAATAAACAAGAAAATCGAGGTACCTACCGGAGAGCATTCATGAAGAACTTTTCTGTTATGTAGTCTCTGCAATTTGCATTTTCAAATGCAAAATAGAATTTGTAATCTTTTTTAAGCATTTCAAAACACGAATTTTGTGACGTTTTAGTACATTCTTTGTCACCACAGTAGCCGTATATATCCACAGTCATATACTTCTTTAGTTCCCTTAGATATTGCAATCTATTATTTGATGCATCACAATTAGAAACAAAAATAGCTCCAAGTTTTGTTTTGCCTTTTGCATAGTCGTTTGGCTTTGTGTGAGCAAGAATAGTAGAAGCATTATCAAACGGCACCCATTTATCGTATGGGGTCACTATTGTTGACTGATGTCTATATGTGGCGGTCCAATTTATAACATTATTTAATCCTTCATAGTTTGGAGAAGCCTCGGGACTTTCCAGTGCGAACATAATCCAAACTTGCTCCGGAGTTCGAACAGTGTCCTGAAACATGCTTGTGACCATAAGGCTATTAAGATCAATTTCTTTAAACATTCTAGCATCATAGATTTCATTCGGCTTTGGAGAACTCACAAATTCGCAATTTTTCACATTACAATTATGTTCATGAAACGACGCTTTCCCCTCTTTTTGTCCCCATCCTGAAACTCCATTCCACATTAAAATCTTCTTTGGCGGAAGGTCTGGATTAATTTTTGGATTAAAAGCCACTTGTTCAACAATACTGTCCTGTCCTGGAATTATTTTCCAAATGTCTCTTCCCGCTTTCTTTACAACACTTCTAGTTAAATACGTGTGATTTTGCCGCACTACATTGAATGGCACTGACATAGAATTCAATAATTTGTTCTCGTGGTAAAGCGGTATCATATTCAATAGGAGTGTTAAAAATACAAATATCCCTATCAGGAAAATAAACTGTTTCTGCATTTTGTTAAAGCCCATATTGAATGAATTTTTCACCGCTCGCACTATACTCTATCTAAAACACAGTACTAATGTAATACTAAAATATTTCACTGCTTCAACGCCGCTGTCCGTTTGTTCAAACATAGTTTAATTTTGCTTTTAAACTCCATTTCAAGCTTATTTATTATTGAAAACTCTTTGCAGCCATTAAATGCAAAACCTTCGAGCAGAATTTCATGAAGTTCATTTCAGCCACAATAGCCTAGAGTTTTCTATTTAAATCACATTAAATTGAAAATAATTTACCTCGTCTTTTCTATTAGACAATGCATTAGTGTTCTCAATTTGACAGCTCTTCTTCTCTTAAATGCCTCATGATTTCTATTATTTAGAGGTACAAATGTGCCAATTCACTAAAAGCTAGTTTCTGAAACACTCTTCCTGGCTATAACCACGAAAGACCTCCAGTTATGGCATTCTGCAAAACTGCTTACCGCATGTCCTGTAAAATATTATAAAAGTTAATTTTACTGTTTGTTAAAAGTAACTGGTAAAATATCGATACATAAGAGACATAGAGATATCGATCGTTTACATGTAATCGTTATAAATTACAATTAATAACAATTTGTTAAACTTTTTGAAGTTATTCAATTAATTTTAAAAAAAATTACAATGTATATTGAATTGTAATCATTACATGAGGGGATAATTGTGTAATTATCGGTTAATTTGCATAATATTTCGATTACAGATCTATTATTTGGATAGAAAAAAGTAACTTTCCAGTAATTTTTGTCACTTAGTATAAAAATTTAATGCGACAAATAATATACTGCACTTTGTTACTTGTTTTAACAGAATTAATCAATATATTATTTATATTTAGTATTGTAACAACCGTAAATGATGCTTTTCTTATGAAATGAATCCAGTAACTGCTACTCTACCATACTGAAGAAAACTAAAGTTAAAGCTCAAATATTAGGCCTTACTGGATGATATGATTTGTTATTCATCAAACTGGTATTGATAATAAACACACATGTATTTAAACTGTCCTCATGTCTGTGAGATTATATTATATATAATCATCTAATAAACACTTCTTAAAATATAATCTCAATGAAATTAATTTAACATTTAAAGGTAAAACGGAAAGTGAACAAAAGGACGGAAAAGGAAAATAGGACAAAGGCAAAGATACGATGTCAACCTCGTAAATTGTTTTGTGTTGAGTATTTGAGATTAGGCAAAAACATGACAATACAATGGTGAATGATTACTGTATTGTATAGCTCCGTGATTTTTAAAGCATTCCTCAATAATGACCTGGGTGCCATCTAGCTATTATTGATAATGTCGCTAAATGTTAATAGAGTGTCTTCAACCGTGACGCCATTATGATTGCTCGTATATATTCTCATTACTATAGGGTCCTTAATCGATTGGTTAGAGCGCGAGACTTGTAATCTCGACATTGTGGGTTCGATTCCCGGGCTTGTCAAATAGAACTACTAATCACTTAAATTACTGAGCACGCTAAAGAACCAGCAGGATCTTCTGGAATTGGGGCATCTTTCTGTATCAGTATCTTGCAAAATCCTCTAAAATCAAACACGACTTTATTCCTCTAGAAGACTCGCACATATAAGCAACCGGTGTCGAGTTCAGAGAAACTCAAATACATGCATACGTCCTTAATCATTTAAAGGATGTGTTACATTTTTACATTTT
Organism: Ruditapes philippinarum; assembly: GCF_026571515.1. Taxonomy (NCBI): domain Eukaryota; kingdom Metazoa; phylum Mollusca; class Bivalvia; order Venerida; family Veneridae; genus Ruditapes; species Ruditapes philippinarum. The sequence continues at coordinate 114,429 of NW_026860791.1, read as the reverse complement.
ACTCCAACGAAAGCATATAATTCATTTTCACACTGGAAATTATCGGCTGAAAAATTCAACAGTAGCCACCTGATTGTGTATTATTGCATGTTTGTTAAGGTATGCGATTTTAAAGAGTTACGAATAAAGAGCACAAAATTATTTGCAAACTATTTGCATGTACATGTATATACCTACACAAAATTATTGAAAAGGACGTTTTTCTACCTTTGCTTGAATGCTGCTAGAATGCGTATTAAAATGTTGGTTTAATAGTTGTTTGTTTAATATAGTTAATGACGTCAAAAGCACGTGCATGACCTGATGAAAATTTAATTATCGGGGTTATAGCTAAAACAAGTATCTGATACCTTTGATTCCAGTTCAATATCTCATATCATAAATAATTCTACAGATGAATTATATCGCCATTTCAGTTAATTTGTTGTGGGTTTGATATGAAATGAAATAAAATATTCATAACTAAATTTGATAAGTTCTGCTCATCAACTGGACCAAATTAGTCGGGTTTTTTTACGATGACGTATGCACAAGTTTATTTTTAAATGGAATAATTTGCAACATCAAGGGTATATATCATGAATTACAATAACAAATATGGTGTTCCTTGAATAATGCATGCACGTTATTGATATAGAGGATATTGAATGAGTGTCGCATAATAAGATTTTATTCAACTCGTACATTAAATTAGGTATTGAATCTACACGAATATACTATTATATTTATCACATATCTAAAATTAGAATGGTGTACAGCTAGAAGAGTCATATTTCATTTGTCGCGTCTATTGAGTAATGCTATTATAAACTTTATGCTTGCATAATTGAACGCAAATAAAGTCATGTTAAAGTTTTATTACACTAATGTAATATTGTTTTTATTGAATGGGTTCATTACATTTCTGCACAGTGGCTTATGTGCCATTTCAATATATTGAACCATTTACCCATAAATTAACTAGTGTTATCGCTCTCAAATGCACGGACCATAATTCTGTATAAAAAGAGAAATTCCTATATTCATTAACTTGCGGAATTTGTGTAATTGATTTACCCTGCTTTGAATTTGGAGCAGTCCATTCAAACATAAAATACCAAAACTGAGCTACCAACAATCTAGTGTCAACCTGGTCCCGTTCTGTATTTATAATCAGTCTACTTATGGATTTCCCATCGTCTTACAATATAAGAAATGGCAGATCAACCTAAATTAAAATTCATGCTAAAGATGTGATTTTTCTAGGAGAATGGCCAACATATATAAATGATCTTGTTTGGTTGGTGGACAAAATATTTCATAAAATGTCAATAAAGAGGATTACCCACCCCGACACCCTCCCCCATCTCACTGAAATTTTCTGCTGATCACAAGACTGGCATATCCTTTTCTTTAAAATGTAAATATCCAAGTGAAAAACTATCCGTGCTGGCTTCCTTTCATTTCAACATTTTACAACATTTTACACTGTGTTAAATATTTCATTTATTTTATAGTGAATACATAATTCACTATAAGAATTTTCTGAGTTATAAATGACATTCAATAAGTTTTGTCCAAAACATCGTGACTACCAATTCGATTACCGTAACAAATTTTAGATAACATGGTAAATATCCTCGTGTCAAACGTGGTCTCGAAAAATCTCACCACCATGTGAATTTGCGGGATCAGATTTTAAGTGTATGGCGTTATAGCTTCCTTTCCATTTAAATACATCTCTGTAAAGGCACTAAATAAAACCCGAACTTTCCTGGTACTCTCAGTAGATTATCTTCAGCGTTTATGGTATTTTATGATTACAAATCAAATGTGTTTAATTCCTATAAAGTTCATACTTTCCATAAAATATGATAAACAAGATCAACAAGGAAAGGCGGCGTTCAATGAATGCAACCCCCATACGACCCAGCAACAAGAACCAGTTGCAAGGAGACCAGGCGGACACCAAACAAAAACAGGATAGGGCACAAGACAGAGCATGGACAGGCTAATCACTGAAATGATAAATAATTCCATGTTTGCATATTAATAATTTAAAGCATATATTACTGTGTACATAAATACGTCATTGCAAGGTAAACTTACCGAAACAATCTCATTTTCATTTAGAAACATATCCTGTAGTGTTTCATAGATCTAATTATTAAATATATGTCAATATACCGAAATAACTTATGAAAGTAAAAGCAGTTTTACTCCGTCCGAATATCTTTTTTAAAGATACTTTTTGTTTCTTGCACTATAAAATCTTATACTTGCGAAACTTTAAGTGGGTAATTTTTTTAACTCAACCAGAGAATATTTGTGGGACACCACCGAAAGAAAGAACGAGGAAAACACAGGGGACTAAAACATGCCCTTAACTTCTCATATCCCATTTAGTGTCTATTAAATATCATGTAAATGAGGGACCTCTATTTTGAACCAAGATAATATTTCAACTTAAAAGATAGCACCAGGACAACAGAAGAATTGTATATTACGCTACTCGTTTTAAGCACTTATCTATGGCGGCTTATTAGTGACATGTCAGGTTATCTTTGAACACTTATCTATGGTGGCTAATTAATGCCATTAAAGGTAATCTTTGAAATCTGGCGGGGAAGGCAAACATACGAAAGCACACCAAAATTAATTGAGTTATCATAAAATAACCATAAACGTGGCCGTTTCACTTTGCCATGCAACGTGACAAAAATAGATTGCAATATTCATCAACCATACTTGTCAGGATAGCTACAAATTTAGGAGTTGAAGAATTTAGTCTAGTAAGCAGATTTTATAGCAAACTGTCTTTGTTTGATACAGGCCATTTAACAAATAGTTTCATTTACAAATCTAGATGGATATAAACTGAAATACAACACGTGTGGCTTTTTATAAAATATGCACCTAAAAAGGTAAAGTGTTACTGAAATACCATTGCTCAATCTAACAAGCTGTGTATTGTAACTTAGCATTTTAAGACATATATTAATAAAGAAAGCATTTTTATGTTTCTACTACAATCAGCTGTGATTAAAGCAATATGCAAATATGACGTCAAAACCGTCACTCAACGTAGACCGTCATTGGTTTTTTATCTACTTAGTTTCGTGGGTATGTTCAAAATTAAAATAATTATATCACGTTTCATCGTATGAAACTGCTCTGAGTATCTTTCGAAAAAACTAAATTCCTACGTGCCTGACTTCAAACCATTGTGCATTTTATCGAGATAATGTTAAAACGAAAATTACATGTAATTATTCCATAAATACTTATATTAACAATGTTTATTAAATCTACATCTAACTTTCCTAATAATGGTGAAAGAAATTACAAAATGACAAATAAGCAAAAATCATTTGTGACGGTTTTCATCCGAGATAACTTGGTTTCATAGAATACATTTCTCTAAGACCTTATCAAGAAAGCAATTTATAACACACCTTTTAAAGATAAATTTAAATTTTAAGTTTCTATACAACAAACTGGGTTACAAAACAGTTAAATTATCAAATGTTATCTTCAGACATTTTGTTAAACGCGTCAAACAGATATTTACGAAAATGGAAATTGTAAAATTACCTGTCTCGCAGAAAGCGTCGGCCTAAATCGAAACGATTACATTTTATAACTCCTAACATGGTAACAGTGCAACATACATAGAATGTCCTTATCTTTCTCTTTATTTAGCGTGTACGTTCCTTGTTTAGCTTCAGTTTATTTCACTTACGTGTTGCATAAATAAGATAAAATACGTTTATCAGCTGTCCACTTATTTTAATTAAAACGTTTAAATATATAGGGGTTTTGTAATTTTGTTATACTTTTAAATTGTTGCTTTGTAATAGGTTGTAAATATTGTTAATGTACATGAATAACATTTAAATAATACAATAATAATATCTAGTCTATGCATAACGTTTGCAAAATCAATAACTGTACACTCTACTTCCTACTCTATCTCAGGACACCTGCCATTTGTTTTATGCACAAAGTGCCTTTAATCGATCTTGATATATTGTAATTGATTGAAATTGTTTATATAAATTAGATGAATAAATTACACTGCTTCCTTTTTTTGAAAGGGTATAACAGACAGTCGTTATGTCACCGGGTATCATTGTTTAAGCATAACTAGGTATCATAAGGAGAACGGTTCCGGGAAATTAACTGCAATAGAAATTTACCAGTTTGTAGTTTTGTATTGTGGCAAATTGAACTGTGGATATGATAAAAGTACAAATACCTTTAACGATCTTTTTATCACTATGATTATATAAACATTGTATATGTTGAAAGAGCCTCTTTTAAGATTGTTTTTATTCCTAAAACAAATAACCACAATTATTCATGCTGTAAAAAAGGAAATTTGACTTGACTTGACTTGACTTGAGAAAGAGTTATGCCTGTTTTTTCCATTTTTCCGTAGTATTGCACTTATTTCTTTCAAAGTGTTTGCATATTCATATATGTTTACGAAACATTAATAACATAAATGACTTCATGCCTATGCTTACGTTATTTGATATTCACGGAAACGATGTTCTTTCATTCGTGTATATTGATGACGTATTGATTATAATTTGTTCAGAGTCATTTTGAATTAAATTTAATAGATTTTATGAAAATCAAGCGCAGGTTTCAAACGATCAAGTTCTCACTTATTGAAAAGATTGACAATTAGCAATCGATCGACTTGATTATAATATAACGTCATTTGACCTTTTCATAAATAATATTCATATCGAACTATGAATTGTAAATATTAGTGGTGTAATGAACTGCATCCTTTTAAGTTTATAAGGATGACCACACTCACACTATATCAACGTTGTAATAGTTTGAAAACATATATAAAAGGAAATAGCTTATGTAAATATGATATTATTGCTCGTATTTTGCTGAAGGTATATCTAAATAATTTAAAAGGAAGCTAATTTGTGGCTTTTCCTCATAGCGAATGACAATTACCTTGAAGAAAACATTTAAACGTTCGATAGTTCCCTTTATCAATAGCTTAATATATGATTTTGAATAAGACGCATGATATAGCGGAATGACACGATTTATTTTATTTATTTTGCAAGTCTTCAATAAAAATAGAAGTACATGAAAACATTCAAATATTTCAGCTTTACACTTCATTGCAATTTTTAATTTCTGGATTTGTTGCAAATCATTTTTATTTACATTTTGTTCAAACAGAAAGAAAGTCTTTACTTTTCTCCGTATACAAATAATACGTTTATGCTCAAATTTGGTGTTTTATCGTTGGTCATTTGCTTATTAAAAGTTAATATATCGTTTAATCAGGATATAATTAATGTTCAAGGCATTATGATAAACCATAAAGAGCAACACTGTCTACGCACGGTGTCGGATTCCTGGCACATTACGACATTGAATAAAGCGTACCCATCCTGTCAAAGTATAAAACAAGTACTACACATATGGAATTTTCGTGTCTAAACGCTTCCCCTTCAATGTCAACAACTGCACAGATTTAAACAAACATTCGTCTAGGTAGCAATTTATTCGGTTCTTCCAAAAGTATGCAGTACACAGCTGACCATTCCTTCGCAGCCATTTTACGATTGCCTAACATTATCGCTTGTGTTAAATTTTACATAGCAATAAAAAGACGGTAGTTGATTTTACACGTGCCGTTTTACACCCAATCAGTACTTCATGAGACTGAAATTTAATCATGAAATTACTCATCGCTTAGATACAATACTTTGCAAATATTTTGTTTGAACAAAGTTTAAAGTATAATGACTATCTGGATTAATGTGTTCACAAGATATCTGATAATGCTTACCCCTGTGCTCCTTAATTTTCAACTTTGACGATATAAATGTAAAATTATTTTCCTCATTTTACACACAAATAAACTGTAAATTAATAAAATTTCTCATAGGCGAGGCGATATTTAACATTTTGATAAGCAAATGTAATACGAAACTAAGATTGCACGTATATATTTGCTAAGTCATCTTCCTGTTTGCTATTTCATTCATAGAAAATATGAACACATTTTAAAAAAAAATACAATATTGATGAACCAGCAACTCACAATTTAGACACGTATTCCTTGTTTGAATAAATTTTTAAACTAGAGTTCAAATTTTGTGGTCCTTAGTTGAAGCGAAAGATAACACTTCAACGACATAGAGATAACAGCCGCACGACGGTGGAAATTTTAACGTTTACTTAAACATCTAATAGCTAATCTGATAAAATGTGCTGCATATCAATTTCGTTGTCGCATGTTATCTATAAATAATACCTGTTTGTTGCACTAAAGTTGACGTTTCAGTCGCAAACTTTAATATGTAACTGCGCATGCGCATACCCGACCACTAAACAGGCAATAAGTTTGCATTTTAATTCAATTAAAATTCGTTGTAGTTATAATTAGCATGCACCGAATAATGTTTGTCTGCAAACCTATCTTAAGTATCTGTAACAAACATTTATGACTTTAGGCTACCAGAAATACCTAATCAACTATAATTAATGACGGCTATAAAATCTACCGATAATGGCTTCAAATGATGATTTCAACTAAGACCAAAAATATTTCCGCTGCACAGCCCTCGTCGGTGGCGCATATCATGCACTGTCGACGCTATGTACTTTAAAGATTGATAATTTATAAATTGATACTAATTTATTTTAGTTCGATTGTGTTGGAAGCTATAAGCTTTTTGAAACACTATCGAATCCGTTCCTGGAACCAACCAGTACTAAGCAATGAGTGTAATGTTTCTTGCTCACGGAAACAACGGCTTGCCCCTAACAGGGTTTTAATTCCGCGTGGCCAGCAAACTTTAGATTACTATTAAACGCATTAACCACTCGGCCATGCAGTAAAGAAGGAAACATTTTTTTAGGCATAATGTGCCTTTAATAATTATGTTAGAGTCATAAAGTGTTATTAAAAGTGTTGAATTCGATTTGCTTTAACGTTTTTTTTTCTTAATGTATTTTTGGGGTTCACCATGTTGAAATACCAGACCCTCAACGGACAAAGTTTTTTACTATATAGCATTGAAAACCTTAGATGCTACTTCAGAAGTAGTATTTGAAAAACGCGCAAAATTTTTGGATACTGTTTACATTGCGGTGCCTAGGATATATATGAAAATATTAAGTTATAACCACAAATAGTTGTTAGGTGTCGAACTGTTAGTACTTTATGCACATTTTTTAGAAAACTATAGATGTTATATGTTTGACTGGCTTAAAAACTTCTAGTTCTGAGACATATATTTATTTTTTTATTTATTTATTTATTTATTTTTGTTATCACTATACGGATTATAAGACATACATACCAAAAGTATAAAGCCAGGCAGATTAACCATTCGTGCATTTGAGCCGATCCGTGGTCCAGTGGTATTGCCTTGGCCCAGTAATCCAGAGACTGCAGGTTCTATCCCCGCTCTCCTATTAACTATGTTAATGGTATTTCAAATGGTACCTTAAAAACCGAGGTCCCATATACCAGTGTTTTAGACCGGGCATGATAATACCAGGTCGCCTCTGAAACGGGGCGACGGATTATCATACACCACCCCGAAAATGACAACTTTCTCCTCAGGGGCAACCGTATATGAACGTAAATACAATGATAAAATATGAACGAGTATTCTGACCATACTTTTTTACTGTTGAAAACTTAATTTGAGTATAACGAAATCTTATATTCCTTAAGATATTAATTAATTGTTTCAAATACAAATTAGGGCTATTAATTTTACAAATCACGGCAAACAAAATTTACAATGTCAGGGCAATCAATTTTACAAATCGGGGCAATTAATTTAACAAATCAGGGAAATCGATTTAAAATATCAGGTCAGTCAATATCCAATCAATGTAATAAATACAACAAGGTAAGTTGTAAGCAAACATGTCTATTAAAATCTATGTGTGCTGTTTAGAAGCTAGTGAAATATATATTACGTCACCATAGGTAGAATTATATGACAATTAACACAGACTTAAACACTTACTTTATTTTTTTCTTTTTCTCCAGACCATTCCATTTTCTTTAGATCGCTTTAATCCACTACCAATAAACAGCAATATTGAGTTCATTCACTTTTAACTAGTGTATAGTAACTAATGCAAAAGGAAATCACATACAAACTTGCGATGGATGTTCAAGCACTAAAAGGCGGGATTTCCTCACATATCATCAATCACAAGCGAACACTTGGTGTAATAATATTGATACAATCATACCGTTATTCCATCTTTTTAGTTGAATTATATATACTTTTATGGTAGAAGAATGGCTGCGTATTGTTGGGGTAATTGAATGATCAATGTTCATGCAGACATACAACAATTCATAGAATATCAATAAAAGTTTCTTCATTAACTTGTTGATATCATGGTATATATTCCAAATCAAATCATTCTACCAGAGGAGGTCTTTAGGAGTTGATTGCTAAACGACTGCATACATGTTGTTTCTGATTAGGTATTACAGTAATTATATTTTGGATAAGTACATCATATCACTGTTAGCCTCTTTCAAAACAGCAACTGATTTTTTGTTTGCATTAGTTACGGAACACTAGTTAAAAGTGATTGCGCACTTTATCCGAAATATATACCATTACTGGGCTTTATGATAAATATGAACCTAATGTTGCTAAATATGAACCAAATGTTGCAAAAATACAAGGTGAAAAAAAAACTTTTTAAAAAGTATTTTTCCCAACAAATGAACTAAGGACTACATACAGTTGTACATCTATTTACAATTACTCTGATAATATTACATAACATTATAATTACTTTTTGCATTGCACCGAGTTATCGCACTACCTCCAGAGTCTTCTTTGTCAAACAGTTGTCTTGCTGACCAGGATATTACTCGCTGCTAACCTTAAAGTGATAAAGTCAATTTAGGTTCACTGATAGTTATATAAAAGTTTCATACTTAAGTCTTTTGCATGCATTTATTAAAAGGAGTCGTTTAACCAATACCCTGCCGGCATCGAAATTGGTTCGCTTTTGTTACCAGTATAGAGCTAGGCCTGCGTACAAACCCATGCAGTCTGACCAGGCTCTATATTTTGTTGGCTGTTGGCTGACTTTCTTTAATTTTTCATCTTCATGCCGGCTCGCCACGGCGAGCCGGTATTACGTTAGGATTTTACTGAGAAACAACCTAAAACTCCGAATCCATCCAAAAATTTAGTCGAAGCTTGGCTTCCAGCTTTCTATAAAAATTTATCTATCAGGGCTAGGATCCAAAATTATTTAGCCAATCAAATTTAATCTTACATAGCGTGAAAAAACCTTCAATTTTCACGCCATATTTAAAAAGCAGCAAGTATTGTTTTGAGCGCAAAGATATTATGATGATTAAAAATGTTTGTTTTCATGAATTCTTTTCAATAAATCATATTTACACTGACTTTTGATTTAGCGATTTCACCTGTTTTCTCTGTAGTAAGTTTTCGTTTGGTTAATTAACATAAGTGTACACCTGGTTCTGTGCATTTTTTTCTTTTTCCTTGTTTCCGGTCATTTTATCCTTTCCGGTATTTAGTGTATATATTTACTGGCCGGGATCCGTGACGACCGGACTGGCCGGGATCCGGGATCGTATAAGATATAGAGGAAAAACTTATAAACTATATTTGTGTTGATTATTGTCGTAATGAAAGGCCATTAAACGTTAAGTTTTTTTATTGTATGTAATGAACATTAAATTAATTAAACTTTGGATATAAATATATTTAGAGCTATTTATCAACAAACTTAAAAATCACAATACTAATAATTATATGCCTAATTAATTGGAAAACTCAAAGACTACATTCTTGAATTGGTCAAATCCCGGGATCCCTTTATGTTTTAATGCGATCCCAGCTTTTCTGAAAACTATATTCTTGAACTGGCCAATTCCTTGGATCCCTATACGTTTTAATAGGATCCCGGCTTCTCTGAAAAGCATCTTAGACTGGTTAATTCCCGGGATCCCTATATTTTTAATAGGATCCCGGCTTTTCTGGCTGAATTAATTGACAACTTATGTTTACTTTAGGACTTGTGTCTGTCACTCATTTTAATACTAAATATCATATTACAACTTAACTTCGTATAAAGAGACATCTTTATGAATTCTACCTATCTAACATTTGTTTGGTCAAGGTCAAAAGGCCATATAGTAAATGTGCATAGACATAGGGACTTCATTCTATCTGTTTACATGCATCTTCATATATACTCATATTCCTCTTTGTTAAACTGAGTGAAACTGGCTTCCATAACTTTATGTCACTTTTATTTTGATGTTCGCTGAAGTCTCTTCAGCTAACAGAACTGTCATTTTTACATTTAAACGCACCCCTGGAAAAAAATTACGAAGCGAGTCGCTACTAGCTTTTTTAAAAGCTAACCTTGTATTTCCTTACATTAATAATGGACAATTCAAAAAAATGGAAGCGGGACAAGCCTATCTAAAATTTCAGCAGGTTAAGGTTTAAATGCCTACCAGAAGATTAATGCAGCTTTCCAGAACAACTAAAAAAAATCTGCTAGCTTTCCTAAAATTGAAAATCCGTCGCTGGAATCGCCGTTAATGTCTCGGTGTGTTTTAAAGATACTCCTCCGGTACATGGCGGTTTGACCCCTTTTTGGGAAATTAAATGTTAATAAAGCTATAATTATACATTTTGTACTGAAAGTTAAGATAGTTCCATTTGAAAAACGTTATGTTGCTCCAAGAAAAAAACGCTTATCGGCACATTTATTTTGTTGTCATTTTAAACGACTGCAACGATATCGTTTTGTGTGGGTTAGTACCTATTAAGCGGGATATACATATAGAATTCTACACTAATCACTGTCACCGATATTTGTTGCAGCAAAATTGTTATTCTTCTACGTTGTTTTAGTACCATTGCTAAAATAGGAATAATAATCATACAACAACTTGCAGTACGGAGACATGAAACCTTAATTGTCGACACAACGACTTCACTATTATTATAATGATGATTTATGTCGTACAATTAACTGAGACAATATTCCTAGATATGACTCGTAACGATGAACATTAAAGCTTTCGGATGGACACAAAATAGGTGCCTTTAAATACGGAACATTAAGAAACGTTTATTTGCTGATAGCCTCGACACTTTAAAAACGTTTAAAACGAAGTTTTCTTAAAGACATATAGGCAAAATTAAAACTTTTCAACCGAATTTCTTTAAACTTGGAATGTTGTTAGAATATGAGAATAAAACATTTTAACAGGGAAAAATGGAGTCATCGTTTTTCAGTTATCTCTCCTTGGATAGGATTCTTTTTGCCAGATAATTCACAATGACGGTAAACCATACCTTTTTATCTTCTTTTCATGTAGCTTAATTTCGTTTGAGTCAATGTGCAACATTTCAAGAACAAATAAGGAGCGTATTGGCTTTTTCTTTTTTCTCTAAACCTGTGCCCTGAAACATTTGTCTTTGGACCATTCAATATCTGTGGGCGGATTGGTGGGTATCTGAAATGTTGTTGCATCCAATTTCTAGCCGTTCAATAAATTAGCGCCTATTGGGCGTTCACTTCAATAATACAAGATAAAAGATTATTTTATTTCATAGCATTTTTTTTTATTGATGACGAGTATAAAAGTGTCCAATTATTTTATTACATCGAAGGTGAAAAAAAATGTGTTTTATAATAGACTATTAATTCTTTACTTCTAAATTGTGCTCAGAGTTAAAGGCAATGTTAATATAAAAACACGGACAGTGAATCGCTGGTAAGTAATTTATACACCCGTATCGCTGAAGAAAACGACAGCTTTAATGCTGGACCAATTATTCAGGAAGTTCTATTTCTTTCTTCACTGAAAAGTACACTTTGTCTTTCCTTGTCACGGCGCACATGATGTTGTAGTCTTTGATTCTCCGTAAATCTTAACCATATTAAAGCTATTATTTTGTCAAGAAGAGATCCATTTAACAGTCAAACCTTTCTTAATAACCACCTCTTAAATAAAGATCACCCTGTAAATAAAACTATTTTATTTAACAATCATTCATTGAATTAACATAACCGAGTTACCTCAATATAAAGATTACTTATCTATAAATGTAAATATAAAATAAGAAATAATTATGGCATTCTGATAGCGTTTACATTATTATCTCTGTGCTTTAGTTTGAACTCTTTTAATTGCATTTTCAACGCATTTTGTTTACATTTTTACTATAATATAAAAATATCAAAATCACAAAATTAAACGGAGAACAGATCTTACATAAATCAGATTATCAAAATGCTTGGTCCAACCTTTTCGCATTTGACACAAAACTGTACTTTACTCTCAACCAGAAAAGTTTTAGTCTAGTTTTAGTTTAATCTATTCTAATCGAATGATCATATGGTTATAAGAAACTAAAATAATAAAATTTGATTACGAAAACTACAAAAGCATGTTATTGATTTAAAATGACAAAAAAATAAGGAGATAACTCTTGTTGTGAAATAATTACAATGTTTTGCAAGCTTCTGATGCAGATTTTCGTATCATTTTAAAACTGTTATGACAGGTTAATAAAACATAATTACTAGTACTTTGCAAAACATGAGAGATACTATAATTCACTATTTGACAAACTGATTTTCCCTCATAAACTGTAAAAAAAATCACCGAAAAGCTGTCTAAAATTTGCTGTCACAGTAAAGTGCTTTAACGAAGCGATGGCATTAAATCAATTAAAACAATGAAATGTTTTAACAATGTTCCTTTGAAATTTTGTCACAACTTTCACGTGACCTACAACATACAAGCGTATCTAAAACGAGGATGAAAGTACATGCACAAATTCATTCGCCGACAAGAAAATTATACGCCCGCATCTTTAATGAAAAGGACATGTTTTCTAAAAACAAATTAACTTAAAGATAATTTGCAGAGTCTTAAATTCATCCAAGTATTTCAGGAGCTTTTACTTAATTTTTCTAACTCGTACGTTACATGTAAGTGTTTTATTTATCACGCAAGTACTTAATTTGTGACAAATATATTTCATTCTTTCAAGGATTCTTTAAACATTTGTAACTCATTGCATATGAAAAACAAGACAAGTTGATGTCTATTTAGTATATATTAGGGTCTGTAAGTCAGTATTAATGAAATTAAACCTGTCTAGCCCAACCGAGTATTATACGCTGACTTCACAAGATAGTAATAAATGGCACGTTGATGCAGAATTTATTGCCTAAATGTACTGCTAACTTAAAAGGAACACTCGTTTTGGTCAAAGTATAATTCCAACCACTTAATAGTTAAAAATATACACTAAATAAAGGCTTTACTGATTAATTATTTTCTAAGTGAAATGTTGAACAGCATTCAAGTAATTTGAATCATGAAGATGTATACATGTATAGTATGTGTAAATCTTTTTCCGGGACCTATCGGTTGTAAGCGCAAATAACGTATCACTGTATCAACATGCTTAATACGTCAAACAATAATTACTTTAACTACAGGTCCAGTTATCTGCTGCAAAAATATTTCTGTTCCCTTGTAAATCTTTAAATGACACTGAAAATGTCAAACTTTATTAAACCAATCGTACTTAATCAGTTTCTGAATTATTTATCAATTTTGTACTCATTCAAATGAACTGTTGCTATCTTCAAACGGATTTGGTATCTTTAAAAATAACTGCAAAAACTGTATCACCTTTTACAATGTTTACAAAATGACGAATACATTATTTGTGAATAAGTTTTTAAAATGTGCACTAAGCAGACTAAATGCTTACATTAAGAAAACTTATTTTGGTCTTTGAAACAAATAATATTTCGTTGTAAGCCATGTTCCTACGCAAACTGACCTCGTCCAAGAGTGTTACCTATTGATATTTTGTTTAATATATGAAGAATTTAAAACGTAAGACAACATAACTTAATTAAATAACGAAATGACCTTTTATTGTTTTCCGACAATGCTTTATTACAAAAGTGATTGTCTTTTTAATAAACAATATCATTATACAGTCATGTATTACTATTTTCTACTTTAAGTAGGAAATAACGTTACATATATCTTTTTCTAGACAAATATTCTGGTGATTATTCCTGTTTGGATATTCTCATTTCAGTGGTTTTCAGCAATTTATGTGAGCAACGCAACGTGATATTCATGGAAATTCTGATATAACAGGGTTCCCTACAGAGCAATGAAAAAAAAAATGATTATATGAAAATTGCAGCACCGGCTTCAATTTAGTCTATCCGTGAACGGTGGTAAAAAGGTGCCAATATCCTTAACACCCCTCCCACTAGCATCGGTTTAAGGTATATAGTTAATTTCCAATCTATAACACTCTGAGCTATTTAAATAAATGACCCATGAGGACCACAGGATAATGATAAATTGAGGAAAATATATATGATAATAGTCTAAGATATCAAAGATATAATGACGATGTATTGCAATCAATCTCAAAGACATCTTTAGAATATGTATCCGATGTTCTGAATATTCCTTCACGGAGATTGGTTCTAAAAGCAATTTTGTCAAAGATAATTCGCACTATTATATCAATTAACTGAAAGTGGTTTCTCACAAGTTAATATCATCAAATTACTATACAAACCATGCCATGCACAAGTATAGGAAAAATTATGAAGATAACGATTTTTATTAATTTAGACAATCATTTAGTGAAATCTGTTATCCTAAAAATAACACGCTATTAAATCAAATTAAAAGTAGGAAATTTCTTTTTAATCAAAGTCTAATCCATCTTCTGTACGTAGTTTTATAATAGAATTTTTTGGAATATACATTGAAGGCCAGAAAACGGCTTATTCGTCTGTCAGGATTTGGGTTTGCAAGCACACCAACTTCCTTTTTCTATTCACCCAAAGTAACACATTTTAAGTGGCCCCAGTTAACTGTTATCCCTTGAATGGATATCTTGGATCCTTGTGTTATTTATTGTATATGCAAAGTAAATTATTAAATAAAAACGAATTACATGAATTATGGCAAAATAAAAACTTATTTTGACTTTTACCTGTTACATCACTATCTATCCTTGGATGGGCATAATGTCACTTTAAAGGATTTACATTGTATGTATGAAATCAGGATATTTCCAAAGATGGCTTTTTTAAACAGTTCTTTGTTAGTAAGTATTTTTTCTGTTTTACATTTATTTTTAGCATTATTTGAAGTTAAAATATATATGTTGAAAATCTATTCACAGAAATGAAAACTTTTAAAGATTTTATAGTGCAAAATAAATCAAATCTTCAGCACAGAAATATATGTATGACTGTTTTATCAAATTCTCTATGAAAACAAAAGTCTTTTTTCTTCAATATGAACATAATCACTAAATGCTACTGTGATTTTTTGTTAATTTCCTTGCAGAGGAGAGGAGTTATTACTGCATTATTTAGCATTTATTTTATTATTACAAAAATGTACTTCAATTTTTTGTCGATTGTTTAACTATCATTTTAGTGCAATACGTGATTTTTGATGTCCAATATGAGGTTCAGTTAGACCAAACCTGTTGTTGCATGAGTGATAATTTTTATATTTTCAATATCTAATTCAAATGTACCAACTGACATTCCGTGTGTAAAGGATAGTCAGTTAGTAAAGGATAGTTGCTTTAAAGAATTAAGATGTTGTTCAGACTTGTATCCATTTACAAACGTTGCATAGTCGTAAACTAGTACAATGTAATTTGAATGTTTCCAAATACAGTTAAAGGCACATTTTTTATCAGAAACAAACAAAAAAATACTTCTTCAGAAAAGGCAAACATGAATTTTATACTGTTTAAATAATGATTAAAGAGGATGTTAGATGCATGTTACATGAAGAAAGTAGCGATAAATGTGAAAAGAATTGTCATAAAATAGCATTTTTTTATATTTTCCATACAAAATACTTATAACTGTACTTATTGTCAAAACCAACAGATGAAGAGGATACTTCTGGTAAATGGCCAATTCTATAGAAGTACACTAAAAAAGAAATCTTTTTGAGAAATAAAATCAAAAGCATTTCTGGGGTATAATGGGTTTTTAAATAAATCAAATGAAAGACAATGTATATTTTTCAAATGTAAAGTAATAAAAAGAATTCGAAAGTGTTTTTAATAGTTATTTTCCTTGCCTTACTTGCTAAGAATTTGAAAACTAGTATGTTTTATTACAATTCAGGGGAAAAAAGTAGTTTTGACATCATACGGTTGAAAATGTCCTCTTTATGATTCCTAAAATAATTTTCCAGCAAAATGGTGCACCTAATATCAAGTTTGTTAATCTTTAAAAAGTTGATAACATCATATATTGAAAATAAAATATGCGAATATATGCGAAAGTTGTTATTCTTTCTTCTGATTTCCATTAAAGGGAGGCAATGGGTACTCAAATCAATATTCGAATCTTTGTTTTGCAATATTCGAATAATCTATTTTTCAGTCAGTTTTAGAGACAGTCAACTGAATGTTCATATCCAAATTCTG
Source organism: Ruditapes philippinarum (assembly GCF_026571515.1). Lineage (NCBI taxonomy): Eukaryota > Metazoa > Mollusca > Bivalvia > Venerida > Veneridae > Ruditapes > Ruditapes philippinarum. The sequence continues at coordinate 97,900 of NW_026860791.1, read as the reverse complement.
GCTCAGTTTTTCATTCAGGTATACGATTTGCCTTGATCATCAATTGTGAAAAATATCATGATTACTTTTACCATAATATTGGCGATATGTTTGTAAATATAATTGTATTATAGATTATGTATGTGGCGCTGTTGTATGAGTTTACGACGCTAAATGTCGCACTTGTCGCTAAATGTTGCAACATTTGTGCTAAAACACGCATATTCAGGACAAAACAAGATTCGGTACGATCAAATTTTTCTATGTATGTAAGTTAACTATTATGTCACTCACTGTTGAGTTCATAGACGTAGGGTCATTCTTTATATTTTCAGATAATGTGAAACGGCACTGAATGGATTGGCTCCGTGTGATTACTGTGTGCCGTTAAAAAGTGTTGTAACTTCGGTGCACCTATCCCATGGATAACTTTTCAATCTTGAAAAATATATAGCAAATGAAACTTTTAAGGCATAAAGGCGTCCCGAAATCTGTAAAATAGAATTAGAATTAGCTTTTATCAAAAAAGTAATTGTGTAAATATGACAACTATAACCGACACTGCATCTTTACACAACCGGAACTGACAATTGTCGTATATAAACCAATTCAAGACATATTTTTAAAAAATAATCATTTACAATAAAAAATGGCATATCTTAAAGTCTGCTCTTTGATAAAAGGGAGAACAACTCTTTGCCCTTTAGGGGGGATCCTGTGGTGCGTATATGTAGTCCAACGGTCATTTTCTTTGCATGTCCTCGATGCATGTATGTGATAGCATGGTCGAAAATCTCTAATAAAATGACAACGTTTTCAAAAGAGTTTTGGTACCGAATTGTCTGGTGCCAAAATGTTAATGTTCTTAAAAAATGAAAACAAAACTGTTGAAATCGTAATAAAGAAATTGAAAAGCCTAATTCAGACTTTGTTACTTCTGCTGAGTAGTTTTAAGGCCTTTTTCAATGTCTTAAACGTATAAAGGACTTTATGTGTCCTAATTAGAAGTTATGAAAACATGAGTCAATAGTTAATAAAACAATGATAAAATAGAGTTTTCTGTCAGAATGTTAGCAAATTTCAGAGCATTTTCCGTCACCTTAGCAAATTTATTTCTGCCTACAACGACAGCATTTATAACATTGTCATTCTAAAGAAAAGACACACTGGGTACGAGACCGTAAATCAATTAAATAGTTAATCTGTAATCTGATAGAGGTAAAATAACAACACATATAGGATCAAACATTTAAAACAGATAAAACCGAAGGTAAATATGCTTGTAGATGAAAGGCCGACACAAAATATAAAATATTCTTAACTGAGATTGAATTCAATTTAATCTCTCTAAAATAAGCTTCTCGGTGTGTTAGATCCATCTCAAGCTGATTTCGTAGCTCAAAATCACGATATCTGGGTAGCTAAATGGAAAACGTATACAAATGTGTTTTATTTCTACACGGCTCTTTTGCATGAATTGTGGACTTCAATTTTAACTAATTACTTTGTACATCACAGCAAATCCTTTCCTGTTTTATAGATTGCTCGTCCCAAGATCACCTTCATAACGTTAATATTGATATAATACCATTTATTAAACGTGAATTTAGATTTTGCGACTTTTAACGATAATGTTGTGATATTTAACGGTAACGAAAAATTGTACGACATTTAACCTCATCGTTGCGCGTTTATCGGCAAAATATCTAGCGGCTGTTGCGACATTTAGCGGTATTAGTGCGATATTTAAAGGCAAGTGTGCTATTTAGTGTCGTTGCGACATATATGGGCGACATAGTGTACACTTCTAGATAAAGTGCCTGTTCTGTTCTTGATTAAATTTCCACTTGCTTGATGAATATTTTGATTAGATAGTATAGGTATAGTTATAGGTAACATTTTACACACATTGATTTTAACACGTCGAATTTGTAATCTTGGGATCACGAACCGTGTAGGTTTAAATCCCGTCCGGGCCAAGTCATTGTTTGCTTGAGCAAGAAACTTTACAATCAGTGCTTAGTACTTGCTGGTTTCAGGAGCGGATTTGAATTTGTGTCTATAAGCTAATAGCTGCCTACTCAATTGAACTACAATAAAGTCTGCATGAACCAATGTTTAACATTACGTTTCAATGACATCACAAATTCATTTTCAATATTGAACATATTTTGTGCCAACGGTTGATCGATGCTTAAATTTCAAGTCTCAATTATATCAGAAAATAAAAATTTTAAACAGACATATTTTCTATCGTTAAATTATTACAATACATCTTTAAAAAATGTTTCAATTTGTACATCTCGGAATGGGTGCATGCTATGTACCGTGTTTTGCTTTCATATTTTGGAAACCATAACGATATAGTGATTCATAAAAGTGGAAAAACTAAAAAACATGCGTCAATAGTTATGTTTACGTGAGAATAAACATATTGTTTGTTTCTTTAATAATATTTTGTGTTAGCACTAAAATTTGTTGACAATTAAAAGATTCAAAAGATCAAAACATATTTATCCTTTTGAGAACACTTTTATACATTACATACCAAAACAACATTAAATGTGCTAACATATTTTCTCAGTTTTCTATAGAAATGGCATTGATTTGAAATTTTAGAATAATATGCAATTACAAATCGGGGAAAAAGAGACAAAGAATCCTTCTTGCTTAAAATCAACGGACATATATATGAATGTTATTTCGGAGGTTTTCTTTCTGTGCTCAGTTTTAAAACAGAATATTGTTTGATATTTAAATGCTTTTTATGAGTTGGGTTTTTTTCCTTTTGCTGTTAAATGATAAGTGAACACTGATCATTTCAAAAATGCAAGACTTTTGACGCTAAGATGTTTTTATTGTTGAAATTGTTACTCTCCCCCCTCTCTGTCCCTTTCTCTGAAGATAATCGGGAAAGGGAATACTCAAGACAGTCGTGAAAAGACAGTGGTAAAAAGGAGTTTTTGTTGTTTGTTGTTGTTTTTATCTTAAAACGAAACAAATATGTTTTGTTGAAGATATCTATTTTACATTACGGTTTTATTTACATGTACTTTAACTATAAAAATCACATGAGATTGATTGATTTAAATGGGATAACATATAAATGCTTTACATGTTAATTGATCCCCTCACGCGACCCATCCCATATTGCGTAGATAAAAAATAACCAAATTGTGAATGCTTAGCTTCTGTTTAAAGATAAAAACCATACTTTCAGAGTTTTATTCAACACATGTCATTGTTCGTATGTTTTCAATTAAAAACATGAGACATACCTACAGATGCGACTCTCTTTGATACTTTTGTATTTTTATTTAGTTATTATTTTACGGGTAGGTACCGGAGGAGGCAAACACTTTTTTGTTTAGGCCTTATTGTTAGAAATAAGTGATTGTAAACCTATGAATGCGTTGATTTTAAAATATATAAATAAACAAATTGTTACATACATATGAAACACAATGTCAATTGATAAGAAAAGGTTGACAATGACTTACTTGTTAACAAGTTTTTCCACGAAATATTTTCGATGTCATGGTCATGCAATAAAATGATATTTTCCTCGGCTGTTTAAAGGTAAGCTGTTTGTTCCAAAAGTTGTTTCAAAATGTCATAGAACAAAAAAGTTGAACTAACAAGTTAGTGTTATATTTACATTTATTTGTTTGCTTCTATGGCGTACTAACGCAATTTAGGTCATATGACGCAGAAACGGAAAGATGATTTTGACTAACCGTGGGTGCTATAAAATTTAAGTGGTCAAAACCACCTCACCTACTGGAACTAGGAGATCCAGTTATTTGAACACATTTAGTCATCGCTGATATTTTAATATTTTTTCAATTATTTTATATTTTTGCATTGTTGCATAATTGTATTTCTAACAATTGAATTCATTTGATATGTTATTTTGTTTTAAATTTGTATGTTTTACTATTATGCATTTTTCACATTTAAAGTCATCTAAAAAGCATTAAATGAAAATGTCACTTTATTGTGTCTTTGTTTTTATCTGATATCAAACTGAGAAAAACTTCAAAAACAAAGAAGCGACATACATAAAAGATAATATTGTCATTTATCTACACCTTTAAACTGAATTTATGAAAAAAAATATGTTGTATAGCACGCACAATATTTTGAAATTCATAACTACAGCTCATCTAAGAGCCTGTGAATACAAAAAACAATTATTCATCAAAAAACAGTGTGTCATTCTATATTAACCATATTTTGAACGGATACAATATAACGTCCATAGAAATAACCAATTTTATTGAATCATGCATATGGCAATTGACAGGGTTGTCATTAAAGCCGAAGATTACCGAAACAGCTTATGGTTACCATGTCAATAACTATTTAGAGTAAGTGGCAGAAATGTAACATGGATATCCAAACAAATTTATTACAATGTCCATCATGAAACTATGTCCGATTGAGCAAGAAGTTCAAAAACTTCAGGTAAGTTTTTTTTTTTCTTCTTATATAAGGAAATGTCTGATTTGGCCGGGGAGAACAAAGTAGTTCATGCCGCGTGCTCATATGTCGTAGAAGCCAATTTGAAAATGTTATGTTGTTTATGAGAAAAGTGTCCTCTGACAAGAATTAACTGCTTTCTCCCGAACATTGTATTGCTCATAAAGCCTTGTTTTCTTTATTTTCATTAAAACACATCAACAAACTTTCTCCAATTTTATCGCTTCTCAATACAGAAAACTTGAGTGCAACAAAAGCGGAATAATGGCGCTCATGATAACCCTAAATCATTACAAAATTTTAAATATTTAACATTTTCAAAACAATTATTTTAATTCATTTTTTTTTCCAAGCGGATCCAAACATTTGAATGGATTATCGATAAAAAAAATAATTTTTAAATTGAAATGCTTTTCCTGAAACTGGCATGTAGTTATACTGAATAAAGTAAATGATTGATTAATATATCACTGATACTCAATGTTACTGAACTAAGAAGTCTCATTGCTTCTTAATAGTATATATCAGCACTCGTAATAGAGAGAAGGAAAAAAAGATAATTATTGTTCCTTGTGAATATTTTATGCATTGTGCAAAACAGCCCTTTTTAAGTTTTGCTTGCCTTTGAAGTGACAAGGACGTTGGTTTGACTGTTTATATAACATTATGATCCCTCACAGGTGATCCCAACATATTTATTTGCTCAAAAAGTATCTTAGTTTTCATTCTGCCTATATGTCAACGTCATTAAAAAAAGAAAAAGATGTACATTGTCTTATCTTATATTGATTCCCTCAGTTTGAATACATAAGAAACTGAAAGCTCTTTTTATTGATTCATTAAGTTTGTTAGAAAACTTTAAACTTTTATTGTTTCCCTAAGTTTGATTACGTAGAAAACATGAAACTTTTATTTATTCTTTATGTTTGATATCCTAGAAAACAAAAAAGCTTATAGAAACTCCCGAATCCTCTCATCTTACTAACATTGTAAAACTTCTTGCTCAAAAACAACGGCTTGCCCCTAACAAAGATCAGAAAACCTAAGATTACTGGTCAGATATTGCTTCATGACAAGTTAATGTCATTCATATAAAGTCCTTATATTGCGTGATGTGAGAAACCTGTAATATTGATATTTTGTGGTTGTTCTTTTTATTTTCAACCTGTTTGATACAAAAACAAAAACACAAACATGTCCTTCTTGTGAAGATGAAAGAATTTTCAAATTGTTTGCAACATTGTCTTTTGTAAGCACTTTTAACATTTTAAGATTCAAGAATTTAGAAAATCTCATTCAAGTCATCAATATCAGGAATCTTTGGAGTGAGAGACATTATTCACAAAATTTCATACTGCATTATGGCCTATAAAATATCGATATAGCACTTCTTAAAATGTAATATATATTATGATGGATCACTAGCTATGGATTTTGCGAAAATCGCGCGACAAACGTGCTACACATTAGACAGCTTAAGATTTCATATGGGAGCAAAAATATTCACAAAAAGGATTTTTTTATGCATCGAAAAGCTTTGTTATTAAATAAAGACTAAACAAGACCCATCCACATTTGTGGTTTTTATTTTTTTAAGTTACAGGAAACACAATACAGGGTAATTTATAATGGTACTCGTTTCAAATCTAATGACAAATATCTGAATTATCATCTATTGTCAAAACTCTAACATAATTATAAATCACCCGTTTCTTTTATTAATAAGAATACATATACATATAGTTATTCATGAAACTATAAAATGACAGGGTTTGTCTCTATTGAAATTGGTTCCTTCATAGGCGAGTGGTTAAGGTTCCTGACTTCGAATGACTTTCACTGCTGTATGTTCGAATCCTTCCAGAGACTTTGAAATATTTCTTGTTAGGAAATTATACAACTGGTTGACAGACGGTCAGTGGTTCTATTCGTGACTGTTATGATGTACGAAGGAGTACCTACCTCAGGTCTTTCTTTACCAGTTGAACTGGAAAATCAACATAAGATCTTTGTCGTGTCAGTGGAACTAAAAAACTTACTACATAAATATATATATAATAAATTGTTGTGAATGGATACTGAATCTAATAGACAACTGTATTAGTATATAATTCAGAATTTCATGAAACACGGATCATTTTTAGAGGTGAAATGTACACACTGAATAGTGAACAGTGCAAACCATAGTCAAACTGATTGCCAACTTAGTATGTAATTGTTGCATTTGGTAGAATCTGTTGCCGCAAACAGACTACTAGTTTAACTGAAGTTTTTGAGGTTTCTATTTTATAAAGTTACCCAAGTTGCAAACACTGTTCTGTCAAGAAAAATGTTCAAAAAATGTTATGCTATTCATATTTTTTTATATAATAATGTCATAATCGAAGCTTTTACAGGAATACAATGACATGATGTGTAAAAGCTGTCAGAAGAATTACCAACATTTAGCATAGAGTTAGAAGTAAACACTCTTTTTGCCAATTGGGAATGTATCATTCCAGGTTATTGGAACCAATTTGGACGTTTTAGATATTAAGAACACAATTATGTCTGCAGAAAATGACAAACATTTGACACATGATATGGAGTTCACACCTCCACGTCCATTGGTTGTTCTGATAATGACGACGATACACGATTGAAACAGGAAAATCTCTTGTAGACTCTGGAACTGACGACGGTACTCGATTGATTACACATTTTGATTGTATAATGCCATTCTAATAAAATATACAGTCATGTAAGTTTGAACACAGAAATAAACTCCAGCTTATATTTTAAATTGAATTAAATGTTGTTTAATATGCAAAAGCCAACATTTCTCTTGAATGGTGACGATCCCCGCCTTCAATTTTTTTGTAACATTTGCCTTTTGTTCAAAACATTTTAATTATTTACAGATTCAACTGTTTTAGAAAATCCTATTCTAGTCAATAATATCAGGAAATTTTAGAGTGAGTATCATTTATTCACAAACATCACAAAATTTCAAAGTTTATAATGGCGTATAAAATATCAATGTGACACTTCTTAAAATATTACATATATCATTATGGATTTTAAAAACAACGTGCTTCAAATGCGGCACACATTAGAGAGCTTAAGATCTCCTGGGAGCAAACTAAATATTTAGAGAAAGGATTTTCTATGCATTGAAAATCTTTGTAATACAATAAGGATTGAAAAAGAGCCATTTGCATTTGAAAAAAAATCTGTACTTGCAAGATATAGGATATAGGGTGATAATGGCACAAACTTTAAGTGTAATCATAAATATTTAATTTCTCATATTTTGTAATATTTCTGAAACTTTCAACTACATTGTATTATAATAATACCGTTAAAAGCCATTTTAAACATCAAACATAATTCTATACAATTTATTCCGTTTCTAAAAATGAAAACAGATACAAATAGTTATATATGTCAAAAACTCACACACGACATGTTTAAATCGGATTTGGAGCCTCCGCGGCCGAGTTTTTAAGGTATTTTCCTCGCTGTATGTTCGAATCCCACCCGGGGACTTTGAAACATTTCCCATGAGAAAACTATTCAATTAAATTATAGTAAGTCAGTGGTTCTACTTAATTGACTGAAAAAATGTACAAAAGTACCCCTACCTGAAGTGTTCCTGCATCAATAAAACTGGTGATTCGCTATAACCCTTAAACCGCGTCAGTGTGGCTTAAAAACATAACTAACTAAATAAAGAGATGATTAAATTAATTAATGTGCATTGATACTTGACAAGAAAAACAACTTTAGCAATACATATGACAGAATTTCATGAAATACAGATCTTTTAAAAATGCTTATTAAGCCATTTCCATGCTAAATATCCATCCGCAGCTTTTAAGGGAATAAAAATGGCATAAAAATTAACAAAATTTAGTATAAAAATAGAAGTAAACACTCTTTTTGCCAATTGGGAATATATCATTCCAAGTTTTTGGAACCAATTTGGACGTTTAAGATATTAATAACACAATTATGTCTGCGGAAAATGTCGAACATTTAATGCATTATATAGATTTCACACCCATATGTCTAAAGTCAAAGTCAAAAAACATTTACTTCACTCATTCCATGTACAAAGGTGACACAATCAGGTTGTTCTTATACAAAGAACGATACACAATTGAAATAGGAAAATCTAATGTAGACTACAGACGTAACAGACGTATATTTCTATTCTATACTAGTTTTGGTAATTTTGATAATATTGAAGCAATAAAATTCAAAAATATTACAAAGTATGTAATTTGATGTTCAGTGGCATGTTAAAAACTTTTGGTTATATAATAAAAGGTCTTTCAAAATACATGTACATGGTAATTAAGGTGTATTGAACCTTTTGCCTTCTGGCTGCGACTGAATATACCCATGCCACTGTCCTCTCTGCTCATGGTATGTGTGCACTGTTCGCTATTCAGTCAGTATATATTTTCTTATTTTCCGACTAACGGATTGGTCTGGATAGAAAGATAGGGCAAGTTCATTCATTAAGTGTTAAAGGTAATGTCAAACTATTCAAAGTACTCGTGTGCTGCCATTTATTACTAACTGAACATAATAATTATATCTTTCCAATATTCTAGAAATTGTATTTTAACAATTATCAAATTCATCATTATACTTGTTTACAAAATAGCGCGAAAATTGAATTCGTTTGATTTTATATAACTAGGAAATTATTACATCTACCACAAACACTAAATATTTGTACAGGCAACAGATAAAGTGAAATTAAGTTTAATTCAAATGAAAATCTAACCACAAACACTTAATATTTGTACAGGCAACATGTTAAATGAAATTAAGTTTAATTCAAATGAAAAATCTAACCACAAACACTTCATATTTGTACAGGCAACAGAATAAATGAAATTAAGTTTACAAGAAAAATCTTGTATATATGGTTTTTGTATTATCAAACACCAATTTCGAAAACGATATGGCGCTTGTTATGTTGTTATTGTTTGGCATTTTTTGTGTTTTGTTTTACTTCTTATTAGAAATCCGTCAATCACTTACATTTCTTTGCACTTTACTGTTGTATTTTTCCTCGCTGTTTTACATGCACATCCATTTCATGTATATATGTAATTTCGATAGTCCAGCGTGTTTTAAAAAAATTATTATCTCAGTCGTTTAAGAATTTCTACATTCGGCAAAAATACCTTGATAATATACGATGACTTTCATTTAGTTGAAGTTCATAATCTAATGTCTAGTAATTATAAACAGAAATTTAATCTTCTTTTCGGTGGTGCTGGGTTCCGTGTCGGTTGGTTGATATTGGCGGGGTTTTTTTTTGTTGTTGTTGTTTTGTTTTTTTGTTTTTTTTGGGGGAGTACGAGTATTACATATCGCCTTCCTATGTTGATGTTTGTCATCAATTTTCTATTATTATACTTCATTAAAGAAATTTTTGAAATTCGTTTACATGCCACTGACACTAGCTTTTACTCTTTCATTAACGGTATATATTTGTATGTGTTTGTGATTTTTGTACATGTTTGTATTGTTTGTCATGGTCATACTTAATGCGTGTACTTTGTAAATGGCCAAAGATTATTGTTATTGCGTTTATTTTGATGCAATGGCATGTCGCATTCTTTTATTTGTTTAATTTGTGTTATATTTGTCCAAGTTAAGCCGTAGCATTCAGTGCTTTCAACGCCTTGTTCTATATTATATAATAATAATAATAATAAATACCACATTTATATAGCGCCCTTTTCATTAAAATGTTCAAAGGCGCTTTACATCAATCATATATGTCTAAAACAATATAAATGAACAGGATTATGAACATTAAAAATATTTTGCATTAACTAATTAAAAGTATAAATTATGGAATTATTTTTACATATTAATACAATATAACTTAAAGATCCTTAAAACTCACTTTACAATATTATTGTCATACATTAAAATTGTCTTCAATATATAATAATAGATAAGATCTTGCTAAATCATCATTATAAAACAATAGAAATACTAAATTGATTTAAAAAATGTTTGTTTAAAAAAAAAATAAAACTTTTTAATAAAACTAATATTCAAATAACAGATACTTCGTATTCACTGTTTATAAAATTCATTCATACCAGTCACTGATTATTTTCCATAAGCTAAATTGAAGTAGTGTGTTTTAAGATGTTTTTTGAAACTTTCTACTGTGTTACAGTTTTTTAGATGACTTGGTAGTGAATTCCATAGCTTAGGAGCTGATGCCGAAAAACTCCTTTCACCAAATTTCAGTTTAGTTTTTGGTTGCACTAATCGTACAGGTGCATTTGAAGAGCGCAGATTTCGGGAAGTGGAATAAACTTGAATCATTTCCTGCATATATGATGGAGATTGTTGTTTCAGTGACTTAAAAGTATGTAATAAGATCTTGTAATTCACTCTATATTCGATTGGCAGCCAATGAAGATCTTTCATCACTGGTGTAATATGATCTTTCCTAGATGTACGTTTAATCACACGGGCTGAAGTATTTTGAACAAGTTGAAGTTTTTTTCATGGTTTGTTGAGGTATACCATATAGAAGAGCATTGCAATACTCCAGTCTTGATGTCACGAGAGAGAGTTAACGAGTGTTTTGTAGCTTCTTCGTTTTGATATATTTTCGAATACGTCCTATCTTACTTATTTGGGCATACGAAGATCTGCACACGGAGCTAACATGATGTTCCATATTAACCCTTGAATCAAGGAATGCACCCAAATTCCTTACACTTGATGACTGTTTGATTTCAACTTGGTCCACATTGACCATTGACCATATTGCATTTGCATTGTAATCGATCATATCATTTTCTTTTATCATCAAATTGAATTCAATAACAAGTTTCTCATGGAACTTAAAACGTTTCACTATGTAAAATAGCCCTTTTTTTCTTAAAATGTCTGGAATCGGGAGACGGGTACTTCGGCTTGCCATACCATGACAGCTCTTGAAAATTTCGGAATTCTGTTTTGGTTTTTAGAAAAAGTGTACAAGAAGGTTATCACACAATCTGATATACCTTAGAATTCTAGGTACCAAGGGTATATTAATGTAACAGCAAAATTGTCTTTTTTTATAATAGAAATATTACATAAATCGAGCAATATCTATTTGACGATATATGGCCACGTGGGTAGAGGTGTAAAAATTTATTTGCAAAATATATTTTTTGTTACCCATTGAAGTTATGATGTATATAGGACTTTCAAAAACAGGTATTATTCAGAGCGGGCGCTATGTTGCAATGTAACACTGTCTGTCTACCAATCAAGGGGTCGAGAGTTCGACCCCCCGCTACTACACTGTAAGAATAAAATGACTACAAGACTGACAAAACTAGAACAAAGAACGCTAGAGACTGAACACTTAACGTAGCTTTTTACAAGACACGAACAGGAACAGACAAAAGTGACTTAATGGAGCAAGACACAAGGACATGAACAATACAGACAGAACTGAAGCCAGCGGAACAGGAAACGAGGACCGATAACGAGTACCGAAAACAGAGGGATTAACAGATACACAACTACGGAATATGTCAACATATACAAACATCAAAAGACATAGCGAAACAACAGACTGAAACGGAACAGGAAACGAGGACAATAAAGACAAAACAACATACAACAGTCCTAATGGAGTAATCCACATGACATTGATAACCAGAACAAAACGCGAAGAAACGGAAAACACAAAAACGTCATATGAGACAACAGCAAATTACGGTAAGCATACAATAAAAAACTTAATAGGACAATTAATAGAAAATAGAAAATACAAATGATTAATAGATGAAAAGCGGAACATTCTCAGCAAGATTCCTAATGGAACATGCAAAAGCAGAAAACACAGACTTAACTGAGCATTCGACAAGACACAAGGACATAAACGATACAGGCAAGAGTTAACAGACAAGAACAAGACACACAAAAACAAAAAGCATAACAGAAAGCGAGAACCAAAAACAGAAGAACGAATAAGGAAATACGCAACACCGCAACATTTAAGGACAGACACAACGGAAAAGATATCATGTTCTTAACTGAATGACAAATACAGACATCAAAACAACAGAAAACAAAATATGTCACGTCCCGTCGAACATAACATATACATACTTAAACATGAAAAGGAACAAAATACACAAATTGCAACTAACAAATTAAACAGAAACACACTTTCAAATAAAAACTTAAATAACCAATAAGAACGAACTCAACAAAATATAAAATTAAAAACTAAAAGGGACATAATAATACTGTGTAGAATTTTAAAGACAACATATTTACTTTGTTTGAAGTTAAAACATGTTTATTTTTACAAAGAGACTGTGTAGCAATTATAAATATTTTCAAATCTGAAATTTGAGCATAGTATATCTTTAAACGAATTAGCTTTTTATTTCACAATTATAAACATTTTTTGTAAATGTTTAAGATCTTTGAATCAAATGTTTCATTTGATAGCTTTCAAAACGTCGGGGGTTTACTGGCGATACCCTTCAAGAAAGTAAGATATTGATATTTCTAAAGTATGTCCTTTCATAAAACGTTTGTCTAATTTCTATTTTTACAATATATTTCAGATTTAAACAAGTTCATATATTTGTTCAAACAATGTCAGAAAAAAAAATTATTTCAAGATTAATTCTTTTGACGACTTGAAAAAAATGAGATATTTTGTCGAACATGTAACATTTATTACAACAATCTAATCTGTTTCAAGGGACACGGATGTAAGCGGCGGACAATATGCGTGTAAAAGCATGAATCAGGCAATAATTGCTACAACAAGAGCCATGGGAAATGTTTCAATTTCACTTTAAAGAAATATTTGTGACATTTTAGACAGGGGAGACATAAAATGAACAAAAACTCAACTTTCCCCAGCATATTATTTTCAATAAAAGATCAATGTATATTAGCTAATGATGATGGATTTAAATGCGTAAAATGAATTAAATTAGATTATATTTCTGCTAAAAAAAGACAAAAATCGTTTTGCGGATTTTGTAGCTTTAGTAATCTTTGCATGTATAAATTTGACACGGAACATTCAAGCAATTATATGGCTAAAATATTTCTTGTTTTCATCGACTGTGGAATTAATGCATTTTCTTCTAATAAACGTCTGCAATTTTGTTCCAAAAAACAGCCAATAAAAACCAAGTATTCCATAGTGTCTTAATGACGACATTTTTACCACATAATATGACAATTTATTTTGGCACACGACTATAAAAGCATCTAACTTTCTACTGATAGCGTCTTAATGGTCGCTAAGGGTAAGAGAGATGTATTACTGTACCATCGTTTGGGATTTATTTCTTTATTAATTTAATACAAGTTGTTAGTTTGACAGACCATTCTGTAAATTTATTTGGAAGGTGTCAGATAGTGACATATTTAAGTGAGACATTTGTAGATAGCTTTCACTTATACCATTCATCTCGTGAAAGTGAAAAAATAGTATTACGGTTTTTGCGCAGTATTTAAGTTATTTTGTATAGGCAGTTCTAAAAATCATTGGTTGATTTAAAAGAACATTATATAAACTTATTTTAACAAAAATTCATTAGATAATGAAATAATAAAAACCGCGATCCATACTGAGAACCAATAAAAAATTCCGAGTAACATTCTATATACATGTATATTGCATTACAATACCCATTGAGTTACATTAGGCCTTTTAACAATTTATCAATAAAAATGCACTGTTTAGTCTTTTTGTCAAGTTTAAATAATGCATACTTTTTTGGTCTCGTCTTGAAATGTGTTATTTTAGTCAAATTTTTAATGTTTATAGTTTGCTCTACTCTGTGTTATTGACCCTCTGAGTATAGCGACTATGCAATGGTAATCTGTATGTGCTGTACAACTGAAAGATTTAAAAGAATCTTATAGAGACTTCCATTCTCAAGTATCTGACAGTTTAACGATACTGGGTTAAATTCATTACCTCAATAGCAGCAATGAGCAGCAAAGAATCAATAGTTAAAAGCTTCTAAAAAGAACCGATTTCATTTAAAGCATTGCGTAGGAAACATCTTAATTTCAATCCAGTTACAATTGTCAATTAGGATTATCTGATATTTTTTAACGCAATTCAGATTCAGAAGGGTTTTTTTTTTCTTCTTATGATTTCAAAGCATTACAATAACCAGACGGCAAAGACAAAGACTCTCAGCATCTATATATTTACTTTCCTTAGTAATGAACATAACTTAATGTGTATCTTAGTAATTTAATGGATATAAATAATTGGTTAAGGCATGTAATTTTTTTTTTGTGATGGACAATATTTCAAAGTTTGCTTGAATGTAGTACTGAATTGATCATACAACATTTAAACATTGTTGAACCACTTTCGTATCAAGTCGTTTGTAATAGATATTTTTTAAAATGTGTTTGACTAAATTAAAAGGTTAGCATTAGCTGATGCAACAATTTTGTCGCCTGTTATGTTGGTCGTTGTCATTTATTCACGAATCATTATATAAACATATAAACATAGGACATGTAGGCAATACTCTTTTTCATGGTTATACTGAGAGGAAATTTGATCACCAATAGTGACTTACATTAAATTTAAAAAAAAAACATAAAAAAACTGAATCTCTTCGAACACAAAGGAACATGCTGTATCTGTTTGATCAGCAAAGCTTGATTTAAGCAGGTTTTAATGAATCCCTTCGAATACAAAGAAACATGTTTTATCTTTCTAATCAACAAAACTTGATTGCATCTGGTTTTAGTAAACTTCAAAACTGTTGAACATTCAAAAACGAGGCAATTTGTAGCAACCCACTTACCGTTCAAAAAAGGTTGCGAATATTGAAACAATTAAGAAAAAACCGCCGTTTATTCATTGATAATTTTTTAAATGAAAGTGTGTTGTTAATTTCTCAAATTACGTTGATAGAATTGTAACAGCTGTGGCAAGCAAATGAGACTTCGCTTAAGCATATCTCAAAAAGGGAATTTTCTTTTAAATTTGACTGATATCTGAACTCATTAACGGATACACTTCTAATCTAGCTAATTTGAGATCAAACAAGAGCCACATTAACAAAATGATGTTTATACTTAAGCGCAAACATCTGAACTATCATATAAGAGCGTATCACATGGCGCCATAGTAAAATGGTATACTAGACTAATAAATAAGAGATTTATTACTACTTAACCACTATTATGTTATATAATTTACAGCATTGGTCTACAAGAATGACAAGTTTACAGGTATATGATTAACATTCAATGGAATTATGATGCAAGATACTATAAAAATTGGTCTAAGTTCTGGGAAGTATATACTATTTTGGATTCAAAGATAACAAAGTCATGATTCTGTCTGAATAAGCACACTGTAAATTGTTGATTTGCGAGCATTTTTTGTTATGAAATAAATCAACATAGAATACTAAGGTCACCATGGACCCATTAAAATATTCTTTTTTTATAATAATTCTAACAAGTGAAATAATTTCTTTGACAATATACAAATTTTTGGCAGTAATCAGAATTCAAGATGCTTTTATGTGTCGTGTATGAACTTGTACTCGTTTTTTAAAGTTATTTTTACACATTCTTCTGGAAACTTAACCTGATTTTGCCACTGGACTTTAATTTCTTTCGCGCACGTCTGCAATGTTTTATTTTTTCCTTTTTATTTTAAAGACTTCTACTACATAGATATCTGAAAATATTTCAATTTCGAAGTTTTTATTACATATTTAGGATAATTATTATTCATGTTATTGCCGTTGTTTTGCACTGAAACGACCGGTTATTATTTGTTGTTAAACAGATACGTGCCTATATTTATGACACATACATCAATTGACAATCCACACAAGAAGTCACATTTGATATTTAATCTTTATTACTTTATTATTTATTTGCTAACACATTTTTTAAGATTGCATAATATGCAAATACTTCTTCAATCTGTCGCTTCTAGTTTGCCTGTTTAAATCATCCGATATGATTATCGAGGGAGACTCAACTCTATGTAAGCAATTGACAATAACTAAAATTCCCTCGGGATCAAGGCTGAAATGTTAAAAGTTTTGCTTTTATCGTAAACTGACGACACAAACCTTCAAGAATGAATGTAATAGGTAATAGAATTCAGTTATGATTTCTCATTTTGCTAGAAGTTAATAGAAGTGACGATTTAGATTTAATATGAATAACGAAACAAAAAATTGAGATTAAATATTAAAAAAAGGAGTAAAATATTTAAAGTATCGCAGCAACCTCAAATACCTCATTGGACTACTGGTATCAACAAGAGCACCTAATGAAAAAGTGACAACGGGAGAGGAAAATGCGCTGAAGCTGAAGAGAGGGCGAGAGAAAGAAATTTTTAGTTGAAACCACAACATAAATCACAAATACAAAAGGTAGTTTTATCGTTATAGGTTAAAACCGGATATTTCTGTTGTTTTTGTCATTAAAAAAACTTTCTTTAAGAAAAGAAAACCTCATCGAAGGTGATACATTCAATTTATTAAAAATGAAGTACTGCAGAACATTTCAATCATTATAATGATGCAATACAACATTTTTGGGGCATCTGAAATGAAGCTAAAAAGGCTGATTTTAATTCTTCTGCTTTATTTCAAACGTATAAAAATTCAATTACAAGAAATTGGTAATGGCTCTAAGGAGTTTTGTACGGCTTAACTTCGACAGCTTTAAGACAATCTATATGACTTTACGAATATAAAAAGTATCTTACTTCTCAATGATTGCTACTTAATATACCACATGGGATGACTAAGATTTATCAACACAGCATTGCTTGAAGATTTATTTTTCTTATTAATTCAATAAGAGTTGTCATTTTGTCGGAAAAAAGTTGATATTTCAGAATGGATGGAATAAATCCACAAATAGGGAACATTTTGAACGGAATATTTAACATAAGTAACATACACCAGCAAATTAGTCTCTCGTTATCAAAGCTTTTTCAAGTATCTTTATGTAATATGCAATATTTGTTTTTGGTTGGATTTTACGTCGCACCAACACAGTATATCTCATATGGTGATTTTCCAGATTTACTGGTGGGGGGGTCAGGTCTTTATGTAATTAAATTATAAAGGAAATAATTATATGTACCGTGGCTACTTCTTAAGTAATTGCCAAATCCATTATCTACATATTATGATCTTTGAGTTATATCTCCGACTACTTCGTGATGAATTTAAGGATAATAACTGATGTGGGAATGCCTGTTATGCTCAGTCTTGATTCAATATCCTTAAGTTACTTAAATAAATTGAAAAAAATATGTTTTTAAAATACTACGGGTGATGCAACGGGAAAGTGATAGCTTTACCTTGAAATAAAAATTGCCTGATGTTTTGTTAGGGCAAAATATGATAAAAAAAATCCAAAACAAAAACACAAAAAACAAGAAAAAAACAACAACAACAAACAAAAGATGATAGGAGGATTTTCAAAATTCATTACAAAATTCAAACAGTATCACCAGATTGTAAATTAAATTAATAAAAATGCTATTTGATCGAAAATTACTGTAGCATTTTTTTTTTTTTTCAAGTAAACTGTTTTTTTGTGACAGCCACTAAATCGACGCGATAATCAAAATGTGCCTCTTTTTATGTTTTTGTGATCGCATTCCTATGGTAAACCGTTGTAAAAGTCACACCTTTAAGAATGCATTGTAAATTATTAACTTAATCCATGTAAAATGTTGTCCATTAGTGCGCTTTTTAAACGAATGATTACTCAGATACTTTGAAGATATCTTTCTTGATTTGACACATGGTAATTTGAAAATTACAGTCCAAACAAACTATACAAATAAAAGAAGTATATTAAACAGTTTTGCATAAAAGGTTTATAATAATATACATGGATATAATGGAAAATATTAGAGAATCAATTAAAAAAAGAAGGCAAAATTATAAGGGTATAAAAATACAAGAGCAATTTTGATGTAGTTTATTAGTCTATAGGCGATAAAAACAATGTAAACTCAACTTAAAAGTTTACTTTGATCCCTAAAGTAAAAAAGCAAGGTATCTGAATCATCCTAGTTATACCCATTAAAGTTTTGAACAAATGATAAACGTTGGACTCAAGTTTGTCATAATAATTTCTGATAAAGGGTACAGTATATTTTAAAAAATGTGAGAGTACAGGACTAAGCGTTACGAGGTGTTTTAACATGAGAATAGAAATTAATTTTGAAGATGTAGCTGTAATAATTGTAAACGTCTTACTACTGATCAATATTTATTTTACGTAAAGATTTCGTAATGTTTATTGCGACAATTATAACACCTCACTATTTTTGTAATTGTTAATTTCCAATAGGCCAATTGGTAGATATTCTTTCTGTTAATTCATAGATGTACTATGTGGACTCAAAATTTGTACTGGGCTCATAGGTACTTTTCCATAAAAATTAAAATAAAAGTCTATGAAAACCAGTGTCTCAATGAAGTATTGTTCTGAGTAATAAAATAAATAACACAGGTAGGTGGTGAGTACCAGCAAAAAACGTCATTCCTCGTGATAACAGTAAACTTTTCGTGATAATATTTTTGATATAATAAAAATAATATAATTAATAACTTGTCCCTCTATTTCTATTAGTACACTAATTCAGGCTGACAAAGAAATCTAAATAGTAAAAAGAGCATAATATAATTGTTTTTAACTTAAAACCTTTTATTATTATTCAGACAATAAATATACTAATTTAATTTTAAAAATCGACCATGTTTATTGTAACAAAAATTATGTACAACAGATATCATGCAAAAAATAACAATTTTGAAGTTAATAGTTTTCAAATCGTTTACAGTCATTAAATTATTAAATATTAACTTTATACTATAAGGATATGACAGGTTTCAAATTGAAGATTAAATTTATATAATTGAAGTAATATCATTACAAATAGAACCTTGCGGCGTGCAATTTAAAGATCTAGAGAACGGGTGATCCCCTTGAAGCAATAAAACATCAATATTATTTTAACATTTCAGACTCGATTCTGTGAAAGATAATGTAATGTACAACATCTCGAAAAATCTCTCATAATTGCAATTGCATGGATTTTAGCATAGACGATTTTATTGTTATTAAAGACTCTACACGTACTTATGGTAGGTACGTTGTGTAAAGCCAAATTTAATTTGACAAACGAAATCGATAAACTTGTAAGTGTATGTTACTTCGAAATCATCCATTCCCATAACGTCGTTATATGTTAATTAGATGGCTGAATTATATGACATACCGCATGCTCAAATTTCCATATATAAAAGTACGAGAAGAACACACAAAAACATAAACGATGAATGGGGCTTATAAATAAACGTGGTGTTTATAAGAACAAGATGACCAGTGCATTACATATTTCTTGTTATAGAAAAAAAAAATTAGGAAAAAAATACACGTCTTGCTTGCCTGAATATTAGTTAAAAGCAGAATTTAAAATTGACCAAGATGTATTTATGTGGATTTATAAAGTTCAAAAAAGTATCTTTAAGAATTGGTTAGATTTATTACTTATATTTACATCTATTTTTTAAAAATTACTCAGCTTATTTTCCATTTTTTATCGATATTTTACATTACGATTACCAGAGTTCAGGGTTATGGGTTGAATCTAGTTAGGGTCATGACGGACTTTTGTATTGCTATGTTCCAGGAAGCGGACTTGATCGTGATTCAGGGGAGATAAACATTTAAGGATTCGGTTAAGTAGAAATTTAACCATAACGAGCTATACAGGCTTTCTTAATTAAAGATGCTACTTATATATCCAATACTTATGAATGAACCTTTATGGAACTATTTAAGCAGCAATTAATCAAAACATGTATTTCGCAGTTGATGTTGATGATTTCGTAACCATATCAAAGTTTATTTGATATTGCTCAAAGTGTAATTTTACCAGTGATTTGTAAACTGCTAAATATACCAGGATTATCATTTCCCCTCTGTTAATTTATAAAAGAAAAAATAGATTTAACATTTAGAATTTATTATGAGCAAACCAAATTAGCCATGGCGAATAAAGTTGATAATGATGTAATGATGAAGATGGTGATTATGAAAACGATTTGGTCTTTTCGTTCATTCATATCGAGTTCATTTAGAATATTGTGTCGATGATTCACAGTTCAGTACGTTATTTTGTTATCTTGTATGATAGTTATAATATTTCTACAAGAATATATATAGTACAAGGGAGCGAAGTATGAATAACTATAATTTTCACCTATATTCAAATATATTTCATTTTTGTTTGTGTTAGCCATTAGGTTTGTTCTATTAATACGAAGTTTATGAAAATATATATACAAACGTTGATAGGTAGAAACATCGGAAAGGAATTTAGTTTCCCTTATTATAACAGTTCAGCCATTTTAACATAATGCCAACCAAGTATTGTAAACTGATAAAATACGATTTTTTTCATTAAAACGTTCTTATCTTGAGTTTATTTGTCAATGAGTAAAACTGCAACAGAACATTTCAAATCGTACTTGTAACATGCATCATTTAAACTGATACGCAGCATGAACCGCAAACACTATTTTGGTTCAAATGGTTCAAAAGAGTCTCTCGTAACTCAATTAAAAAGAACGACTGTTAAATAACAATTTATTTGAGTTTATGTCTATAAAAGGATCTTTTTTTTCTTCAAAGTTTGACATAATCTACCTCATGGGATTACGGAGATTTATCTTAGCAGCATTGTCTCAGATTCTTTTTCTTGTTAATTCAATAAGACTTGTCGTTTTGTCAGAAAACATGATATACTACGTAAAAACAACTGATCATAAAAACATGATATACTATGTGGAACAACTGAGATGATGACGCCATAAGTCATCGCAGTTTCAGATTTGTCTACCCATGCGATCAGTGCAGACCAAACTCATCCACGATCATAGTCTGCAGGGTCTGTTATTCAGTCACTGCATTGTTTCATATTTTCCCTATAAATGATTGATAGTTTTGTCAAGAATGAAAAATGGTCAAGCCCCTTTAAAGATTAATTAGTTCAAGTTTAATTGGTAAGGAAATTGATTTAGGCATAGATATAAATGCGACATTCCTAAAAATGGCTGTTAGGAAAATTGAGAAAATGTTGGTAAGCTTTTATATTTGATTTTGAAAAAAAATATTCTGGCATGTTCTGAAAGTTTTGAAGCTTATTAGAGCTGCTATCAATACAACTCCGTGGAGCTTATTATTACCTTTGTAATATTAGTAAACATAGTCTTGGTGCATGTCAATTCAGGCCTTTTCTTTTTATGTTGTATTTTTCAGTTTTAAGTTGTATTTGAGATATAATTTTTCATATTTTTACAGCGTGGAGGAATAATCTAAACTTGTTTTTATCTTCTACCTTTAAATTGCGCATTAATGGCTTTAAATGTTTATAACATTATGTAATGTTTTTGAAATCAAGATAAAAAAAAGATATAATTTTGTTCTGTAATTTCATACTATTCTGGTATGATTTTAGTAACAAAAAAGATGTTGTTTGCTTTATGGTAAATTATTAAAATGTCAAATACCGTTTGGAGTAATTACTAATAATGACGGAAATGCTAATTCAAATTCACAACTTTTCATTCGTGGTACTTTTATATAATTTTGACGTACATTTATTAGCGCCCTATCCCCTGTATTGGTGTTGTATAATTATTATAACTATAATAATAATAATTTGACTTTCGGTTACAGTAACACTGTAAATGTCATATGGTGACATGCCAGCTTTCCCGCTGTAGGCACCTTAGGCACCCTTATTTGTATTATTTTGAGTACGAGTGGGAACCTTAATAGAACCAGAGACCTCCCGTAAGTTTAATGAATAGCTTCCTCACATGGAAGAATCCGAAATCTTTGGCGAGATTCGAACTTACAGCAGTGAGATGCAAGTGACATGAAGTCAGTGGCGACTATAACCATTCGGTCTTGGAGGTCCTGTATTAATTTCATGAAACGTGCACTTTCATATCTTGGTACATTGCACATTAAACGCTATAAATGTTTGGCCATTTGGTATATAATGTTATCTTATTTATGAAATGATCGATGAAATATTTGATTCAGAGTTCGAAAATAAAACAACGGTGAAGGTCCCTCGGTTTAATTACTGTACAAAAAAAATATTGATACATGCTTCGACCATTGCTAAAAAGACCATTTTTTATTCTTGTTTTAATCAATTTGAATAGAAAACCCTCTCGTGCATTTTGATCTTCATCAAAACCAATATTTAAGAAACCCCTTTTGCTTATTTTTATGGTTGATTAAAACGGTAGTTTAAGAATAATAGAATCTATCATTGGATTAGATAGGGGATAGAGAAACACCTACCCGAGGGTGATCGGTTCTTTTGGGAACGAGCCTTTTTCTCACTCACCTGGACGCACAATAAATTTAATATTAAAATCAATAGCAGCTGCTGCTTATGCGTATTACAACCTTGTTTGAAAGGCAGGCGGGACTTAGGTACTTGACGTTATTTGGTTAAAAAAAGCACTTTACTGTCAGCAAAAAATACTATTAATCCAATTAACGAATAAAATTATACATTGAAAATAAATTCCACTGACATTTTTTATCAAGAAGCAAAGTTACCATGATAAAAACATCAATACTAAAGGTGGTGAAAATGTCATAATATTAGTGTTTATAAGGAATTCAGTCCATACTTCAATGGCTGACAAAAAGCATTTTATCGTTTGCGAAGATGTTTCCACTTTTTCAGTTATTTTGACAAAACATTTTATTAAAATTAATTAAGATGAGATTCGTCATCAAGAAGCATCGTGATCATTACAAAAACATGAATGTTTTCAAGGCAAAGTGTCAAAAAATCAGTTTAACAAAGAATTTAGCGAACTTTTAAGGTGTGCTATTTTTAGTTACAGATCGATTAGGAAAATTTCGGACCTAGGTAAAGTAGGACTCATTGAAGCGTGAAAGATATAATCAATTTATTTCTTTTCCGTGGATAATTTAAAAGACTAGCTCTCATTCTTTTATACATTTGGCTCTTAGTTTCATTTTTGCCAAAAAAGGAGTGAGTATCGCATATGAGTAGGAATACGTAAAGAAGTGTTGCACGGAGAAGTAATAGATATACCATTGCTGCGTTGACGATTTCTGGGTTTGCGTAAATTATACCATAATCACGTGACCTTTCTTATGCCTTAACCTCACATGTATTTCGTTATATATTATTCACCGACAATTAATCACGCTGTGTTTCATTAAACCCATACAATCAGGTATATAATTTGTACGGATTTCAACAATCAATCTGGGTAATATGCTTAAATAATATTTGAAGTCTGATTTTGTATAGAACTAACTTATATGGTAACCTACAAACACTTTTTATCAATTTAAATACAACATGTACACAAGACGGACAAAAAACAAGAAGCAAAGATAAAAACTCCACATAGAATCGTTTCATACAATTTTCTTAAACACTGCCTTGATTTTTAAACACTGACTTTCTTCATTGTGCTCAACTTGATATATACGAGGATGAGTCAATATGTAATTCAATATTGTCAATAAATTTAACAAAAGAGCAAATAATTTAAAATTGTCTTTTTCAACACTCCAAAATATTTTTTTACATACATAAAACCAATGTTTCAAACGTTTAATCCATTATTTAAATACTTTAACATAGTTCTCCATAGGTATACATTTCAATACCTGAAAAATGACCGAGCCAAGCCCATTTCTAGTCTTGTTGCAATGACCTGCAAATGATTATTTCTCAAGTCTAGGAAAGAGGAAAAGGTCAGTCACAGGGTGCCGGGTCTGGAGAATACGATGGATGTTTCAGTTTATATGTATCTTTGAATATGAATAGAAGTCCTTAATTGGTTGACTACATACATGCTTTTGGTATCATTTGAAATTATATACTTTGGATAGTGTACACAAACTCAAGAATAACGAGCTAAATTAGAAAATATACTTTATATTGCATTATATATTTATCCTTCCTCGTATGTAAAGGAAAATTAAATTTGTTTATCAAAATAGATATCATAGATCCTTGTTTAGTATTGATAGTTAAGAGTGTAATTGATAAAAATCCATGATTGTTCTAATTATCCAAACATTAGCCCATCAAATAGTCAAAAACAAATGCCTTTGTTAAACAATGTTTATGGCAAAATTGGTGTTTTTTGTTATTTAAAACGATTGAAACACTGAAAAAGTCCGACCATTTTAATGTCTTTTAAGATAAACAATTTTGTCCCACGTTTCATTAGATATCGATTCCTAATTGAATTTTTAAGGACATGGTTTGATTGAACGTGGGGGTAATCGTATTAACAATAGCTTTGATATTAATTTGAAATACTTTGTAATGCAAGGCCCCGTTTGATGTTTTCGGTTTTGATTTAGATATTCTGGTCGTATCATCTGATCATGCACAGGTTATCTACCGGAACCACTGTAATTCATACGTAGAAATTAAAAATAACGGCATTCGAACAAGAACACTTGGTAGATTAAAGGTTTTGCACAATTGAAATGAGTACTCTGGGAAATGATAGAGAGCAAACGATCTGAAATTTTGCACAAATGTTTCTTTTTTTTGTTCCATGCCTTCATCAAAGTGTACACAAATCTTAAACATATGTTCAGTCCTATGATGTTGAAAAACCCAGGAGATTCCTTTTGATGATGTTGCAATACATCTGAAATGAAATATCAAATAGATTTCAATAACATAAGGGAATGAAAATAACCATCACATTCGTTAAATAGTGTACCTTTTGAATTGTAAACATGGAACAAATAAATGTTAATAATTAAAAGGTCATAAATAAATAAATAAACAATAATATTGTTCTTTTCATACTAAATAGGATTCAAGCTTATCTCAATTCCAAAAGCGTGTGTTATATTTTGTAACGATATTTCTTGCAGCTCTTTTCCAGATGTAGAAAAGTTATAAAGTGATTGATAAAGTGTCTAAATCATGATTGAATGATCCTCAAATGACAACGACGACGGAATAGAAGGAGCTGACAAATAATTGTTCTTTAGAGCTTTACCTCCTGATAGATTTATTGGTACAAAAGTGTTTTGTCTGGTTTATCAATTTTCTTGCTCTTATCCAAATACAATCCACTTCAGACAATGAATAAAAACCGCTATCATAGGGTACCGAATATTTAACAAAACAAGATAATGTCATAAAATTTGACAGGTTCACTTTTTGGAATATATGTGTCATGGGAAGAGAAAAATGAGTAGCCTTAAAGTGACTCGAGACCGGGACCCTTGGAGTAACGTACCGAGGCTCGACCGAATGAGCAATTTGGTCACTGATAATTTCTCATAAGTAATTAGTGAATAGCTCTAAACCGCGTGACACGTCACATTTTTGGCCGGTTTGAATCAATATAAGTTAATTCTTAGCGTTTTTCATTGTTTTGGTCAAGCTCAAAATGTTTTGTCCTTAAAATACCAAAAATAAAACGCTTCAATTATAAAATTAGTTGCATGCACAAATGTAATCTGTGTACAACTTTAGAAAACTGGTGTGATGTAATTTATGGTTAAAATGTTGATGTCATTTTTTTGTCCTTAAGTTTGATTTAATGTACCAAACATTAACAACAACTATTCTACCATGGGCTATAATCAAGCGTATCCATTTAGAATCAAATTAGAGATTGATCTTAACTGAATAATTAATCACAATTTCAAATTAATTATAAACAGTCGGAATCCTTTGAATTTAATGTTCAGATTTTAAAACAATTCTAAGACAGCATCTATATTTTAATTACGTCATTAAAAAGGTAAAAAAGTTTAAAAACCACTTGAAAAATGTAGTTTTAATAATCTTCTGTGCACATTTGTTACAAACTGTAATTCAACCGGGCTCTAAATATTAGCAAACCGTTTTCCATTTACTTAAAGTAGTGTATGGATATCAATTTGCTAAAAATTTGATAACTTTTAAATCTACAGAATTTTGAAAGTTGATAATGACGCAAAATAAAATGTAAATGAATAGTTTAACTATGCTTTTAACGCTGTATGTAAAGTTTCTATTATATTTTAAAATTTTACTTATTTAGAGCTAATAATGGTTGAAAAGTGTGCTTCATATTTGATATCTTTACTTCCGTGAGCAGAATCTTACAGATAGAATTGAGTTTTCTGTTTGGCTTGAATATTTTGACTATTTGTGATACTGTTAAAATAATGTATGTATGTGTAATTTCCTTTTTAAGTTATAAAGTCAATTTTTATATGTCATTGATAGAAAGAAATCAAGTACCAGCAGTAACAAATTCATTTTTAGGATAAACCGAAACACGAGATCCGCTTTTTGTTTTCATGTTTTTGTGCTCGATGATATCTGCCATGATTGAAAATTCTGTTATCATTATTTTGTACAATTTACATGCAAGACTTCAGTAAACATTCGGAATTTTGTTTGTAAAACAATAAAAAAAACCAATGCACAACTTAAAGTGCAAAAATCGAGTTTTTGTCTCTTATGCTTTCATAGAAATCTCTAATAACAAGAATCAGAAACTCTTTGAAGAAAATTATGACTGTTAAATGACAATTTATTAAAGCTCATGTCTATAAAAGTATTAATTGTTTTAATAAGTGCGACAAAATCACCCACAAGGGATTACGAATATTTACCACAGTGGCATTGTCATTTGATTCGTTTTTGTTTTTTGTCAACTAAATAAGACTTTTCATTTTGCCAGAAACCTTGATATATAAGTATTGGAAACTAAAGTTAAATGAAATCACAAAAGAGAATTTCAATTCGACGTTTCTGGTGGTACAAACGATTTGCAAACATGATTAATAAAATTTCTTTATGTTGTCGTTTGATGTCGACTCGAAAGCTAGAGCAACTCTAAAGTACGTATTAGGTAAGATCTACCATATCTTTTTGAAAGTGATAATGATGAATCAGTTAAATTGTGTTTTATTTTGTACGCAGCTGACAGAAACGAATAGGAGTGCGAAGTTTATAAAGCATAAAAAACATAGTACAATGTTTGTAGCCACATAAATACAAATAAGCATATACAAATAAACATATACACATACAATAAGAAACAGAACCATTTTCCGAAGAGTTTAAACATTAATAAAAAAAGCCCTAGATTTTCATACAACATAGATAAACGCCAATTATTAACATGATATAATTAAACATCTTCTTTTGTAGAAAATAAAACAGTGTGTCTTTGAACGTTAATAAAGCTATTATAGAGATATGCTTCATGCATTTTATTGAAGTGTCAAATTAATAACTTTGTTCTGTTCCTATCTGTTCTGATAATTCAATTGTTCATTCATTCACGTTGTATTGCAATGTGTATAAGCTATTGTGTTTAATTATCCGTTTGAATTATTATTGTACACAGATTCATGTGTTATTTTTGTCTTGGCCATATTTTATATTAAATATTTACTTGTAAATGGCCAATTGAATATTTATGCTGATTACTGAATAAAGATTGATTGATTGATTGATTGATAAATAGATTGACTGATATGACTTTAAAATCTAAAAACCCATTTGTAACAACTAAAATGTAAATGACATGAAGATAAGATGATTGACAGATAAAAGTCAAATACCTTTGGCAATATTTGATAATTACGATAGACATGGGATGAGAAGTGTCATTTCAGATAAAATAAAATGTCATTGACATTAAGATTAGATGTCTGACAAAAGTTTAAATACTTCTTGGAATAGTTGATAATTACGATAAACAGAGGATGATAGGTGTCATGACAAATTCACAACTATAGTTAATAGTGCATGTTTACTTTATTTTCACTTACGTAGGTTATCGCCACATTCCCTGCATTGGTATTTTATCAATTATAATTAAAACATTTCGTGAACAAATACGGGAACCATGGCAATCATAAGTTTAAGTTTATAAACATGTATGTATGTATAGAAATTATTATCTTATTGAGTACATTACCTGTCAAATATGTCATTTTGTAGTACTTTAAAATTATCTTTTTCAGTACAATACCCCTTTGGTATACTCTGGAATTATTTTATTGAGTAAATTAACCGTTAAATATGTTATTTTGGTATACTTTGAAATTATCTTTTTCAGTACAATACCCGTTAAATATGTCATGTTGGTATACTCTTAAACTATCTTATTGAGTACATGGCAACCATGAAGTTAAGTTTATAAACATACATGTATGTTCTATGAAATTATTATCTTATTGAGAACATTTCCCGTTAAATATGTCATTTTGCTGTACTTTGAAATTATCATTTTCAGTACAATACCCGTTAAATATGTCATTTTGGTATACTCAGAAATTATTTTATTGAGTACATTACCCGTTAAATATATAGAGGATATTTGTTTGTTTTGCATGTAAGATTGAAATATAATTTCACTGAGTGAACACCAGATGCAATATTTTCACGAGTGGCGTAGCCACGAGTGAAAATATAATTGCTGGTGTTCACGAATGAAATATATTTCAATCTTATATGTAAAACAAATAAATTTTCTTTTTATTTCATGCTTTTTAAGTGATTTTAAGTATTTTTTTACTGATTTTGCCGCGTAACGTCGCGCATTCTCCTTTGTGACGTCATCACATCATGACGTCACATCATTAATTTTGAAATATAGTTCTGTTAAATTTCTCTAATTTTGTTACATTTTAAACATGTTGTATGGTGACATCGACTTTCTTTTCCTAAAGAAGCAAAATTTACGTATGACGGCATTTATTTTTGCCTGTTATTCCATTTAGTTATGTTTTTCTTTTCATCCGCATTCAGATATAGTTCGGCTACAGTGAAAATTATATTTTATAAATTTCACTAGTGGTTTATCAGAATATAATCATCTGATATATTACAATAAAACACTGGAAAGCATGAAATAAGTCATTTTGGTATACTTTGAAATTATCTTATTGAGTACAATACCCGTTTAATATGTTATTTTGGTATACTTATAAATTATCTTTTTGAGTACATTACCCGTTAAACATGTCATTTAAGTGTACCGAATGTACTAAACACATAGATAGCCAGGGTATTGTCTATTTATATAAAAATATATAACTACTATTGATATTTGTTCAGAACATTGTTTTTGTTTTTTTTACAAAAATCACTTTATAATTATATTTTAGTTAAAGATACATTATGGTCAAATAAGATGTTTGAAAATACTGATAATGTTTATACAGTTACGTTTTAATATAGAATACACATTTTTAAAGTACACAAAGAAGATACGTTAAGTTTATAACACTACACACTATAGGTTAACAGAGTACTTATACATAGAGTCATAAAAAACTAGCAGTTTTTTTTTTAAGAAAAGACTCAATTAAATTGACCATTCAAATGACGTGCAGCTTTCTTAACATAGTCTGTGTATTCTTTTATTAGAATATAGTATTCAAAAAGTTAGTCTTTGGCCATTTATCTGAAGCATCATTTTCATCTGTTGCTTTTGACAATAAGTACAGTTATAATGAACTAATATATCTATGGACGTCGTATCTTTATTTTGTTTACATTTTGCTACTTTTATGACGATTTGTTTTACATGTATCGCTACATTCTTCAGGTAACAAGCATCTAACATTGTCTTAATTATTATTATTTAAACATTATAAAATTCATGTTTGCCCTTTCTACTTGAAAAGTATTTAAAAGTATTTGCAAACATCAAAATGATTAGTTAACGACTATACAACGTATGTCAATGGATATACAATATGGTCTTAACAATCTCACATTTCTTCTTTAAATCAACTATCCTTTACTTAATGACTTTCCTTTACACACGGAATGTCAGTTGCAAAATTTGTATAGATATTGAAAATATAAATATTACCACATACATCAAACACTGCATGCAATAACAAGTTTGGCCTAACTAAACTTCATACTGGACAGCAGAAATCACGTATTGCACTATAATGATAGTTAAACAATCGACAAAAAGTGGAAGAAGTTATAAAATAAATGCTAAACAATGCAGTAATGATTCCGCTTCTCTGCAAGAAAATTGACAAAAAAATCACAGTTCTATTGTTTTTTATAGAGAATTTCATGAATCATTCATAGCATGTATAAATGTACTATAGATTCGATTTTTTTTTAAGTTTTCATTTCTGTTAAAGGATTTTCAACATATACATGTATATTTTAACCTCAAATATTGCAAGAAAAGTAACAGAGAAATAATAAGTATCAGAGAGTACTTACTACCAAAGAACTGTTTTAAAAAGGCCATCTTTCGGGATATCATGATTTCATACATAAATTATATAGAATATTTTAATTTGGCTTACAAATTACATCATTAGAACTGATAGGCAAATTAAATGCCATTCAACCACAAGATTGCAAAGATATATGAAATTAACCTTTTACCTACTGAATTTGTAAAATGATTTTTTGAAATTCATCTCACCTGATTTAGATTTAAACCAATCTGTACTATATTTTCGGGATTTCAAAATACAAAGCAACTGAGCAACCAGCAGTATCGAGTCTGTCCCGACTGCATGGGAGTGCAGGTCCGCCAATTTAAGTCATGTTCATATTAAAATCTTAATTAAAGTTGATTTTTTACTTACTTTTTACGTTTATCAACAACAGTTTTTTAGGAGTAAACACTTCATTATTCATATTGTTTTCCTTTCTGGAACAGAAGGCTCATTCAGAAATGGGTGGCAAAGTTTTCGTTTTCCACCTAGCTTCTGCTCGTTCTTCTTCCGCCGTTTCCTTGCCTTCAATGCCAATTCTAAAAGTTCCATTCAGAAGATGGATTAGACTCTGATTAAAAGAAATTTCCTTCTTTTAATTTGATTTAAAAGCGTGTCTATTTTTAGGATCGCAGATTTCACTTAATGATTGTCTAAATTAAAAACAATTCATCATCTTCATAATTCCTCCTATACTTGTGCATGACATGGTTTGTATAGTAATTTTACGACATTAACTTGTGAGAAACCACTTTCAGTTAATTGATATAATAGTGCGAATTATCTCTAACAAAAACGCTTGTAGAACCAATTTCCGTGAAGGAATATTCAGTACATCGAATAAATTTTCAGGACATGGATTTTTTCTAAAGATATCTTTTAGATTCATTGCAATACATCGCCATTATATCATTGATACGTACATACTTACATTCCTTGTCTTAGACATATTCCTCAAGGTTATCATATTCCCGAGGTCCGCATGGGTCATATATTTAAATAGCTCAGAGTGTTATAGATTCGAAATTAACAATATACCTTAAACCGGTGCTAGCGGGTGGGGTGTGAAAGATATTGGCACCTTTTACCACCGTTCACGGACAGACTCAATTGAAACCGTTGCTGCAATTTTCATATATTCATTTTTGGTTTCATTGCCTCTGTTGGGAACCCTGTTTTATCAGAATTTCCATGAATACCACGTAGCGTTGCTCACATAAATTGCTAGAAACCACTGATATGAGTGTATCCAAATAGGAATAATTACCAGAATATTAGTCTGGAAAAAGATATATGTAACATAATTTCCTACTAGATGGAGAAAATAGTAATATAAATGATATTGTTTATTTAGAGGATAATTTCTTTTGTAATAAAGCACTGTCGATAAACAATAAAAAGTCATTTCGTAATTTAATTAGGTAATATTGTCTTTAATTATTTAATGCTTCATAAATGTTAAGAACATATCAATAGGTAGCATTCTTGGAGGCGGTCAAATTACGCAGGAATATTGCTTACAACAAAATAACATATTAATATTATTTTTTCAATGACCAAAATAAGCTTTTTCCCATGTAAATATTATGTCTGCTTTGTGCACATTTCTAAAACTTATTCACAATTTTTAAAGATACCAAACCGTTTGAAGATGGCAACAATTCCTTCGAATGAGTAAAAAAATGATAAATTATTCCGAAACTGATAAAGTACGATTGGTTTAATTACGTTTTGCATTGACCAGGGTCATTTACAGGGAAACATATCTTCTTGCAGCAGATAACTTGATGGGTTATTAATATAATAATAATTTTTATTATTATTATTATTATTATTATTATAATTATTATTATTATATCATTATTGACATATTAAGCATGTTTAAAAATTATCTGTGCTTACAACGTGTAGCTCCAGAAAAAAAGATTTACAGTTATATAATTTTGCTAGGTTTACATCTTCATATTTTCAAATTAGTTTTTAATAATGTTATTGTTAAATATTTCACTTTTGAAAAATCAAGAAAGCTTTTGATTGGTGTCCTTTTTTCTACTTTAAAGTAGTTTGAATTATATTTTGCCCAAAAAAGTCGTTCCTTTTCTAAGTCAGTGGTACATTTAATATATTTTATCTGCATCAACGTGCCATGGTTTACTTTTCCGTAAAATCTTATTTTTACTTATTTCCACCAGTACGGTTTACTAACAAAACGTTTTGGCAATTCATCGGTCATTATTATATTCAAGCGCAACATTTCATAACAAGCTTATGTGCAATATTTTCAGATTTTTATTATTAAATCAACTATACTTTATTATATCAATTTAGTTAGTAAATCAATAAGAATTTTGGTTTAGATGTATGATATACAGTTTTTCTTTTACTTCGCTTCAGATCTTAAATGAACATTTTATCTTCCATTCTGGACACAACAAGTCATTTTAGGGAAATTTACAAAAACTATTCATTAAATAGCAAACTGTGCATGCCGGGGTTTCCATATGACTGCATTTGTCCAAAATGATCGTTCCTTTTTTAAGTTAGTAGTACATTTAGTCAATAAATTCTGCATCAACGTGCCATTTATTACTATCTTGTGAAATCATCGTATAATATTCGGCCGGGCTAGACAGGTTTAATTTCATTAATACTGACTTACAGACACTAACTATCAAAGAATTCATGAAAGAATGAAATGTATTTGTCAAAAATTAAGTACTTGCGTGATAAATAAAACACTTCATGTAACGTACGAGTAAGAAAGTTAAGTAAAAGCGCCTGAAACACTTGGATGAATTTAAGACTCTGCAAATTACCTTTAAGTTTGTTCTTCCATTGATTTTAGAGTAACTTGTTCTTTTCATTAAAGATGCGGGCGTATAATTTACTTATCGGCGAATGAATATGTGAATGTACTTTCATCCTAGTTTGAGATACACATACATGTTGTAGGTCATGTGAAATTCAATGACAAAATTTACTGTTCCAAGGAACATTTTTTGAATTGATTTAATGTCATCACTTCGTTAAAGCACTTTACTGTGACAGCAAATTTTAAATTATTTTGGAATTTAACTGACAGCGTTTGGGTGTTTTTTATAGTTTCTGGAGGAAATCAGTTTGCCAATATGCAAAACACTGAATTGTAGTAGCTCTCACGCCTTTCATAGTACTAGTAATTATATTTTATTAACCTGTCAAAACACTTATCAAAGACATGATAATCACACCACGAAAAACTGCATTAGAAGCTTGCAAAACATTGTAATTATTTCACAAGAGTTATCTTCTTAATTTTTTGTCAGACATTGAATCTCATGCTCTTTTTGTTATTCAAATTTTATTATTTTAGTTACTCATATAAGATCGTTCGTTTAGTAAAGATTATTCGACTAAAACCGTTTTATACTTATTTCAACCGATACGTTTAACTTACAAAACATTTTTTCAATTTATCAATCATTATAATAATATTCAACTGCAACATTTTTTAACAAGCTTTTGTGCAATATTCCAAGGTTTCTTGATCAAATAAACTACGCTTTATTATCCATTTAGTTAGTAAATCAATGCAAATTTTGGTGGTTAAGAGGTTTGCTATACGGTTAAACACCTACCACGCTAAAGATCTTAACTTCCACTCTGGACACAACGATTCATTTTAGGGAAATTTTCCAAAAAGTCGTTACTAAATGGAGAACTGTGCAAATACCGACTTTGCAGTTTCCATATGACTGCTGTGACTTAAACCCTAACCGCCCACCCCACTGAACAAAATAGTAGTCTATGCATATTTTAGCTCCAACAGGTGAGGTAGTTTTGACCCGCTGGTGTTGCTTTGAAGTTTGTAACACCCGAGGTTAGCAAACATTATTTTTCCTGTTTCGATGCCATATGAATGATATGACCTATACTGATTTGATGCGCCGTAAACAGATGAGGAAAAAAATAATGGCGCTGATACAGAATTGAAAGCATGACAATACCTCAGTCTTTATTAAAGTAGAATAGCCAAGAGCATCATTTTTACGGAAATGGGTGACTCGTTTTGAAGAAACTATCAGCGTAACCAGTGGCTAGGACGTCCATCGTAGTGTATTGCAAAAAGTAGCCAAGCGAGTGTGTAACTGCTTGTCAACCAGATGGTCGTTTATTCTACACAATCCAATGAAATGTAATGTACAAATTTAAATAAAATATAACCTAATTGTGCGGCAATATATGTAAAAAAACATTTTTACAATGAATCTGATGATTTTTCAAAAGCATAAAGCTGGACAGATTTTACACTTAAATTAAAATATTCTTTAGATTCGTTTAATAAAAAGGAGATGTATAGTAAGATTTCTCTTACTTACTTATGGTGGCTGATTTGTGCCATTCGTGTTTTCGCCCAGCGACCAACCAAGCGAAAAGTCGAGAGTAAACAAGTTAAAATGGCGGGTGCGCGGAAAGAAAACACACTAGATAGCGGGGGCGCGGAACGAAAACACAATAGCGGGGGCGCGGGGCGAAGATTAATCAATAAAACGTCGCAACGCGGAGGCGCGGAGCGAGATTTAAGAAATAAAACGACGCGTATGCGTAGCGAAAACACTCAAATTACTTATAAATTCTCGACTTTTTGCTTGGCGGGTAGCGGGGCAAAAACACAAATGGCAAAAATCAGCCACCATACTTACTTTAGAAAGTTGTTGTAAGATTTATTTTTGTTAGTGAAAAGATCTAGCATTAAAATGTCTCAGTTGTAGGTTTCGATATGCATTGATGTCATCATTCAGGTTTTATCCTTGATGAATTAGCAACACTGAAATAATTCTTTTCTATACGGAATTCACACGACTTCTTTTAAAGTACATCTCGACAGTAAAGTTTTGTCTAAACAGCGAAAGGTTTGGACAAGTATCTTGCTTTGATCATCTGATTCATGACTTATAGAAAGAAGTAAAATCTGTTTCTCGTTTGATTTTGTCGTTTTAAATCCTTTGATATTTATATTTTGTATGAATGTGAACAAAAAACTGATTTAAAGATGCATTTAAAAGACTTAACTTAAAGCGCAGATAATAATGTAGGCGATATCAGAATGCCATTATTTTATTTCTTATATTATATTTACCATTACAATAAGCTATCTACTCGAACATTATCATGTATTTAAACATACAGTCAAACCTGTGAACAAAGATAACCTCAAAGAGAGACCAAAATGGCCTTTATATGCAACGGTCTTTATGTTAAGTTACTCAGTTATGTTAAATCAATGAACGGTTGTTGAATAAAATAGTTTTTATTTTCAGGGTGATCTTTTTTAGAGGTGGGTTTTAAGACAGGTTTGACTGTATAATGGATCTGTTCTTGAAAAAATAATAGCTTTAAAATGGTTAAGATTTACGGAGAATAAAAGTACAACATATGCGCCGTGACAAAGAAAGATAAAGTGTACGTTTCTGTCTGTGGGAAGAAATAGAACTTCCTGAATAATTGGTCCAACATTTAAGCTGTCGTTTTCATCAATGTATAAACCCGTATAAATTACTTACCAGCGAATCACTGTCCGTCTCTTTTAATATTAACATTGCCTTTTACTCTGAGTACAATTTAGAGGTAAATAATTAATGGTCTATGAAAAAAAACTTTTCATTAATCCAAGGTCAACCTTCTTCACTGGAATAAAATAATTGTACAATTTTCTACTCTTCATAAATAAAATAATGCTATAGTTACTGATTTATCCGCCCACAGATATTGAAAGGTCTAAAGACGGATGCAAGAGCATTAAAATGACTGATATATCAGCCATAAAGGAGAGATGGGTCCTAAAACGTAAGTACATACTGTTGACTGAGGAATAAGCTCACGGAGATTGAACAGTCCACAGACGGATGTAAATGCATTATAGCATTCAAGTTACTGACCAATCAGATCCGACAGACAAAACGGTCAAAAATTGGATGTAACAGCATTTATGTGACAGGCCATAGACATTGAACGGTCCAAATACGGATGTATACGTAAAGGCATTTAAGTGACCACAAAGATTGAAAAGACAAAGCAAAGTAAGGGCTTTAAGGACGTTTTGGGAGTTTTCATATAATCATGTGGGCAGAATTTTAACTGCTCTTTAAACTTTGCATGTTATTAGATTGTGATGATAGTAATATTTTGAGCGGAAAAAAATTGGGTGGCACTGATCTCACTCTTGAGTAATCTGCCCTTGAATCAGAATTATTTACTTATTTCAGGTGATTTCAAGGGCAGATAACTTATACATACGTCTATAAATATTGTTTTTACCTCTGGATTGTGTTTTTCGTTTTATTGTTGATCACAATACATAAATACATGCAATTCCATATATTATTTCTGTTACAATTTTTCAGTTTAAATAAAGGGACTACAAATTCTTAAAAAATAGCCATTTTTAAAGAACAAAGGCACATGAAGAAGAAAAGAAAACAGCCAATCCGCTAATTTTGCTCATTGGCTTTAACGAAAGTACTTGAAATAAGATAAAAAAAAATAACGTATCGTGTACCGTCATTGTAAATTATCTGCCCTTGAATTAAGCAAAAAATCCAATTCAAGGACAGATACTTCACAAACGAGAATGGTGACCCCAATTTCTGTCCGGTTAAAATGTTTTTTGTTATCATGTCCTAACAACATGCCAAGTTTAACGAAATTCTGTTGAACAGTTTTAATTTTGCATATATGTCTTTATGAAAACTCCGGAAAACGTTAAAGTGACGGGGCTATCAGCAAATAAACGTTTCTTAATGTTCTGTATTTTATGTCCATCCGAAAGCTTTCATTTTCAAGGTTAAAACCAAACCCCGTGATATTTCATCGTTACGAATCTTGCTGCAAAAATATCTAGAAATATTGTCTCAGATAATTGTACGATATGAATCATCAATATAATTATAGTGAAGTTGTTCTGTGCCGATAATTTAGGTTTCGTATCACCACACTGTCAGTTGTTTTACGATTATTATTACTTTTTTGGCATGAGTACTAAAACAAGGGAGAAGAATAACAATATTGTTACAAGGAATATCGGCTACTGTGACAGTAATTAGTATAGTATTTCTATATATTATATATATTACCCGCTAAATAGGTACTAACCCACACAAAACGATATCGTTGCAACGGTTTAAAATAATAGCAGAATAAAAGTGTCGATAAGCTGGTAATATTTGGAGCAACAAAAGTGAATTAGTAATCTATTTCAAAGCTTATAATTATTATTATCAATATATTAATTCGTAATTATAGCTTTTGATAACATTTGATTTTCCAGAAAAGTTCAAACCACCATGTGTTATGAAAGCAGCTTCAAATCACGCCGAAACACTAACATCGATGCCAGCGACTAAGTTTATAAATTCTAGAAGCTCGCTGATTCACTTTCGTTGTTCTAGAAAGCTTCCGGAAGGCATTTAACTCTGAACCTGCTGAATATTTAAATGGGCTTGACCCACTTCCATTTTGAAAGGAACTGTCCATTATCAATTTAGGGGATATCAAGATGAAAATTTAAAGAAAGTCAGCAAACAGCCGCCAGTATAGAGCCAGTTCAGACTGCACCAATGTGCACGCTGGTTTTGCATTATACAGGTGACACAGGTTCCAGCAGGGTAACGGTTTAACGACGCCTGTAAGTACAAAAGACTAAAGTATGAAACTTATATGTAACTATCAGTGAACCTAACTTGACTTTATCACTTTAAGGTTAGAAGCAAGTAATATCCTGGTCAGAAAAACAATTGACTCTCGAGGTAATGCACTAACCCGTGCAATGCCAAAAGTAACTTTAATCGTCTGTACTTAATAACTTTTAAGAAACACTACATTGTGAATAAAATGTACGACCGTATGTTGTGCTTAGTCTTTTTGCAAAAAAATATTCACACAAAAAACACAAAAGAACAAAACAAAAACAAAACTGTTTTTTTTTTTTTTGTTTTTTTTTTCACACCTAGTATTTTTGCAACAATAGGTTCATATTTTATCAAAAAAGCGATTCAAATGCAGTCGTTTAGCAATGAACTCGTAGAATGATTTAATTCGAAATATATACCATGATATCAACAAGTTAATGAAGAAACTTTTATTGATATTCTATGAATTGTTGTATGTCTGCATGAACATTGATCATTCAATTACCCCAACAATACGAAGCCATTCTTCTACCATAAAAGTATATATAATTCAACTAAAAAGATGGAATAACGGTATGATTGTATCAATATTATTACACCAAGTGTTCGCTTGTGATTGATGATATGTGAGGAAATCCCGCCTTTTAGTGCTTGAACATCCATCGCATTTGTATGTGATTTTTTTGCATTAGTTACTATGAACTAGTTAATGTGCATAGTATTGTTGTTTATTGGTCGTGGATTAAAGCGATCTACAGAAAACGGAATGAAGTGGAGATAAAGGAAAAAATTAAAGTAAGCGTTTAAGTCTGTGTTAATTGTCATATAATTATACCTATGGTGACAACGTATATATTTTATTAGCTTCTAAACAGCACACATAGCTTTTAATATATTTGTTTGCTTACATCTTACCTTGTATTTATTAAATTTATTGAAACATTGATTGCCATGATGTTTAAAACTGGTTTCCCTGATTTGTGAAAATAATTGCTCCGATTTGTATATTGATTATCCTTATTTCTGTAAAAAAAGATTTGTAAAACTGATTGCCCTGAATTCTGTACAATTCATTGCCCTGAATTGTAGATTGATTGCCCTGAGTTTGTAAAATTGATTTCCCTGAGTTTGTAAAATTGATTGCCCTGAGTTTGTAATATTTTATTGCCGTTATTTGTAAAATTAATTGCTCTGAGTTTGTAAAATTGATTCACATGATTTGTAAAATTGATTGCCCTCATTCGTAAAACTGATTGCCCCGATTTGTATTTGAAAAAGTCCATTATTGGCTTTAGGGATTAAAGATTTAATCATTTGCAAATTATGTACTCTACAGTAAAAGGTATGGTCAAAACACTCAATTATTTGTCTTTCAGTTTATCAACGTTCACATACTGTTGCTTCTTAGGAGAAAGTTGTTACATTCGAGGTAGTGTATGATAATCGCTGCCCCGTTTCAGTGGCGACCTGGTCTTATCATGCCCGGTCTAAAGCACCGATATGTTTTTTTTTTTTTTTTTTTTTTTTTTTTTTTTGGTTCGTTTTTATCGCGCGTTCCAGCTTTACTGGTGGAGAAGACCTAGGCCTCCGTCATTATTCAGCACGACGGCACCTGATAGAACCACCGACGTTTAAGCTACGGATAGCAAAATCCATCGTCGGACACAGTATGTTTAGGTCAACGACCTTAACCACTCGGCCACGGACGCCCCGCACCGATATGTGGGACCTCGGTTGTTCAGGTTTCATTTGATAAAAGAAGAGCGGGGATAGAACCTGCGAACTCTGGATTACTGGGCTAGACCACGGATCGGTTGAAATGCACGAATGCATTAACCGGCATGCCTTTATACTGGTGGCATGATTATTGTTTATTATTAATTACTTTTTCAATATTGGATACGTTTCCACTTCAAATGTTAGGCAAATATGAAGTTCACCACGACAGTATGAACATAAAACAAGGCCATTTTGCAAAAAGAAAATTTGGCTATTATGAGATTAGAGCTCCAGCTCGGATATTATGAATCTTATTTTTTCCATTAAGAATTGCTTATACATGTATGTAGGTTTCCGAGACATTTTTAAAACAAGAATCTCATTTGCAAAACATCACAACAACATAATTTTGCATTAGTTTATTTTTTTCTTGATAACTAAGTACTTAACTTTTTTAGATTATGTGTTAGTTAGTTAATAAAATTGTCAATAATTAAGGGTTTTCATAATGACTTGTTATTGGGCTTTAGACTGTCATATTAGCCTGAGGCTAAAGACTAATATGGCAGTCTCCATACCCAATACCATAACATTATAATCCGGATAAGTTTCAAGATACTAAATGTCCGTATAGTGATAACAACAAACAAAAATAAATACATAAATAAATAAATTGAATATGTCTCTGAAACTTGACGTTTTTAAGCCAGGCAGATATATAACATAAATTTTCGTTATAACTTAACCGCAATGTAATTCATTATTTTATATTTCTGCGTGTTTTTCAAATGATTTGAATGTGATATAGTGTAAACTTTGTCCATTGAAGGTCTGGTATTTCAACATGGTGAAACTTACTTTGACACCCTAATTTAGATAAAAAAAATACTTTAAAGTTAAAAAAAACAAATGAATTCCGACACTTTTAACAACATTTTACGACCCTCATATAATTTTTAAAATTCAAAATTAAAAACAAATGCACGATCAGTTCAGCAACACTTGCTATTTAACCAGTAAAAAATGTGCATGTTTAAGTATGTCTTACATAATTTACAGTGAAAGTGGTTTATTTTCAATATTTCGGGTGGCCGAGTGGTAAATGCGTTGTAAAAGTAATCTAAAGACTGCTGGCCGCTTGAATTCAAACTTCGTCAGAAGCAAGCCGTTGTTTCCGTGAGCAAAAAAGTTAACACTCATTGCTTTGTACTGGTTGGTTCCAGGAAAGCATTCGAAAGTGTTTCAAGCGTATATCTTCCAATACAATCGAACTAAAATAAATTAGTATCAAATTATTAATTATCAATCTTTGAAGTACATAGCGTCAACAGTGTGATATGTGCCACCGACGAGGGCTGTGCAGCGGAAATATTTTTGGTCTGATGATCTCTCAGTTGAAATCATCATTTGAAGCCATAATCGGTAGATTTTATAGTCGTCATTAATTACAGTTGATTAGGTATGTCTGGTGGTCTAAAGTCATAAATGTTTGTTATGGATACTTAAGATAAGCTAGTCTTGCAGACATACATTATTCGGAACATGCTAATAACAACTACAACTAATTTTAATTAAATTATAAATTTAATGCTAATTCATTGCATTTTCTTTATCTCTGTTTAGTGGTCTGGTATGCGCATGCGCAGTTAATTTATTTAAATTTCAACTAAAACGTCAACTGTAGTGCTACATACAGGTATTATTTATAGATAACATGCGACAACGAAATTGATATGCGGCACATTTTTATCAGATTAGCAAACAAAGATTAAAGTCAACGTTAAAATATCCGCCGTCGTGCGGCTGTTATCTCTATGTCGTTGAAGTGTTATCTATCGCTTCAACTTAGGTCACTGTTTAACAACTCCATACAGATCACAATATTTGCACTCTAGTTTTAAAATTTATTAAAACAAGGAATACGTGTCTAAATTGTGAGTAAAACAGTTTAATAATTATATTGGTTCATCATCATTGTATTT
Organism: Ruditapes philippinarum; assembly: GCF_026571515.1. NCBI lineage: Eukaryota > Metazoa > Mollusca > Bivalvia > Venerida > Veneridae > Ruditapes > Ruditapes philippinarum. The sequence continues at coordinate 55,728 of NW_026860791.1, read as the reverse complement.
TTATTGTGTTTATATTTTCTATAAATGAAATAGTAAACAGGAAGAAAACTTAGCAAATATAAGCGTACAATCTTAGTTTCGTATTTCGTTTGTTTATCAAAAATTTAAAATATCGCATATGGGACATTTTGTTAATTTAAAGTTTTATTGTGTGTAAAATGAGGGTAATAATTTTACATTTATATCGCCATAGTTGAAAATTAAGGAGCACAGGGGTAAGCATTATCAGATATCTTGTGCACTCATTGATCCAGATTGCCATAATACTTTAAACTTTGTTCAAACAAAATATTTACAAAGTATGGTGTCTGATCGATGACATCACTTTTCATGTTTAAATCTTCGTCTCGTGAAATACTGATTGGGTGTATATCGGCACGTGAATAGAATAAACAGCCGCTTTTTATTGCTTAGTAAAATATAACACAAGCGAGGTTTTACGCACGCGTAAAATAGCTGCTAAGGAATGGTCAACTGTGCACTGCATACCTTTGGAAGAGCCGAATAAAATGCTACCTAGACGAATGTCTGTTTAGATCTGTGCAGCTGTTGAAATTAAAGGGGAAGCGTTTAAACCCAACAATTCCAGTAAGTCCATATAAGTAATACTCAGACGGGTACACTTCTGCCAATGTCGTTATGTGCCAGAATTCCGTGTGTCTTATTTATATATAGACAGTGCTGCTCGTAATGGTTTATCATAATGCCTTGAACATTAATTATATCCTGACTAAACGATATATAAACTTTTAATAAGCAAATGACCAACGATAGAACTTCAAATTTGAGCATAAACGTATTATTTGTACACGAAGATAAGAAAATATTGTCTTTCCATTTGAGGAAAATGTAAATAAAAATGTTTTGCAACAAAGCCAGAAATTTTAAATTGATCATGAAGTGTAAAGCTGATGTATGTGAATGTTTTATGTACTCGTATTTTTATTGAAGACTCGCAAAATAAATCGTGTCATTCCTCAGGAAATAATGCGTCTTACTCATAATCATATACGACTAAGGCTATTGATAAAGGGAAATATCGAACGTTTAAATGTTTTAAAACAATCGTTTCAACAAGTTACCTTCCAGGAAATTGTCATTTTCTTCGCTATGAGGTTGGAAAGCTACAAATTAGCTTCCTTTTTAAATTATTTAGATATACCTTCATTAAAATAGGATCAATAAAATCATATTTACATAAACTATTTCTTTTATATATGATATCTAGCTATGACAACATTTTCCGTAAGATTAACATTGGATATAGTGTAAGTGTGGTCATCCTTATGAACTTAAAAGGATGCAGTTCGTTAATATCATTTACACCGCTTGTATTTACAATTCACAGGTCGATATCAATATTCTTTATTAAAGGGTCAAATAACATTATATTATTATATTATAATCAAGTCGATCGATTGCTCATTATGTACCTTTTCAATAAGTGAGAACTTGATCGTTGACTTTCATAAAATCTATTAAATTAAATTCAAAATGACTCTGAGCAAATTATAATCAATACGTCGTCAAAATACACGAATGAAAGAACATAGTTTCCGTGAATATTAAATTACGTAAGCATAGGCATTAAGTCATTTATGTCATTAATGTATCGTAAACATAATTATATGAATATGCAAACACTTTGAAAGAAATAAGTGCAAAACTGCGGAAACAAGGAGAAAACATGCATAACTCTTTGTCAAGTCAAGTAAAGTCAAATCAAATTTCCGTTATTACACACATTTCATGCTGACATGAATAAATGTGGTTTGTAATAAGTACTAAATAGAGGCTCCTTGAACATATACAATGTATATTTTATTATAGTGATATAAATAATTCGTAAAAGGTATTTGTTCTTATCATTTGCTAAAACATAGGCCCCAGTATAATTTACAACACTACAAAAACTACAAATTGGTAGATTTCTTAGTTAAGGAGTTAACCGCAGTAATCTGTGGAGAATCACATTAATTAGACACTTGGGAGATAACCTCATTTGTGCCTATTGTAGTTAATTTCCCGGAACCGTTCTCCTTAAAGTCATATTTTTTTAATTCTTTAGAAACCTCCATTAATAATAATGGATTTAGGGCATTTTAGAAGTTCAACAACTGAAGAATGTAGGACTTAAAGTGCAGTAATGTGTCGCATAGGTAGCAAAATGTAAACAAATAAGCATTTTGACTCCCATACAAAATACTAATTCACTATAATTATAACAACTGCCAAGCGAGCAGAAGTATTAAAAAAGGTTCATGTAAATAGCAAACCAGTACTTTTTCGGAAACTGTAATAAATTACCAAAATTAAAAAAATGAACTGAGGTATAATGGGACTTATGTTCAGTTAATTAGATACATGGTGGCATAACGACTGACTGTCCAATCTTAGAATCAAACACTTTCAAAAGAGAGAAACAGTTTCATTTATTATACAATATCATTTGCAATATATCGAGATCAATAATTGGAATTTTGTGCATAAAACAAATGGCAGGTGTCCTGAGATAGTGCAGAAAGTAGAGTATAGTTATTGATTTTGCAGACGTTATGCATAGATAAGCGTATTTTATTATTAACTTGTTTAAATGTCATTCATGTACATGAACAATATTTACAACCTAGTACAAATAACAAAGTTATACCCCCTCCCAATATATTTAAATATATTTAATCAACAATACGCACACAATTAAAGCAAGCGGGCAGCTGCTAAGCGTGTTATATCTTATTTATACAACACGTAAGTGAAATAAACTGAAAACCAAAACAGGAATGTACGCGTTTAATAAAAGATAATGATATTGTGTATCTGCTGCACTGAAACCATGTTTAACAACAGGGAGGAGTTACAAAATGTTATCTTTTCGATTTAGGCAGACAGGTATTTTTACAATTTCCATTTTCGTAAATTTCTGTTAGACGTGTTTAACAAAATGTCTGAAGATAAAATTTGATACTGTTACAAATTTGTAACCCAGTTCTTTGTATAGAAACTTGTAATTTTAATTTATCTTTAAAAGGTATGTTATAATTTATTTTCTTGATGAGGTCTTAGAGAAATGTATTCTATGAAACAGTGTTATCTCGGATGTAATCTCTTGTAATTTCTTTCTCCCTTAGGAAAGTTAGATGTAGATTTAATAGACATTGTTAATATATGTATTTATGGAATAATTTGACTTGAGATATACTCAGACGTTTCATTCGAAGAAACGTGATATAACTAATTTTAATTTTTAAACACACCCGGAGAAACCAGAGACTTTAATTACAGAATAACAATTCTTTAAATATAGCTCTATGGAGAAACTAAGGTGATAAAAACAATAAGGTACTACGTTGAGTGGGGTTTTGACGTCATACTTTTACGTTGCTTTAATCATAGTTTATTGTACACGTAGAAGAGATATAATGAAATTTGCTTTGCTTGTTAACAAATGCTTACAATATACAGCTTGTTAGATTGAGCAATGGTATTTCAGTACTTTATTTCTTGCAACAGATCTTTTTAATCGCATGTTTTACAAAAAGCCACACGTGTTCTATTGCAGTTTATATCAATCTAGATCTAGATTTTTAAATGAAACCATTTCTGAAATGGCCTGTATCCACAAAGACAGTTTGCTATGTAGAATCTGCTAAATTGATTGAATTCTTAAACGCCTAAATGAGTAGCTCTTGTCAACCAAATACGAGTTTTCTGACGAGTATGGTAGCTGAAAATTGCCATCTATTTTTGTTACGTTACAGGGCAACTTGAAACGACTACCAACGAATGTGTCGTGTTTCCGTATGTTTGCCTTTCCCGCCATACTGTAAGATTACCTTACATGGCATCAATTGGCCGCCAAAGATTACCTGACATGACACCAATTAGCCACCATAGATAAGCGCTTTAAAACGAGAAGCGTAATATACAATTCTTCTGTTGTCCTGGCGTTATCTTAAAAGTTGAAATATTATCTTCGTTCAAAATAAAGGTCACTCATTTGCATGGTATTTACATCCAATAGACACTAAATGGGATATGAGAGGTATTGGGCATGTTTTATATTACTTGTTGTTTCCTTGTTCTTTTTTTCCGTGGCTCCCCACAGATATTCTCTGGTAGAGTTTTAAAAAAGTTGCCAACTTAGGGTTTCGCAAATATTGAGCTTAAATAGTATGAGAAAACGAAGTTTCTTTAAAACAGATACTCGGACAAAGTAAAACTGCTTTTACTCACGTAGGTTATTTCGGAATATTGTCATAACATTTAATTATTATATCTAGGAAACACTGCAGGATATGTTTCTAAATGAAAATGGCATGTTTCGGTAAGTTTACCTTGCAATGACGTATTCATGCACACATAAATATGTGCTTCTTTTATATGCAAAAATATATGAAAAGCATGAAATTTATATGAATTAAACACATTTAATTAGTAATCATATAATACCAAAAATGCTGAAAGTTATCTACTAAAAGTACCAGGAAAATTCGGGGTTTAATATTTAGTGCCTTTACTGAGCTATATTTATACTCAAGGAACACCATATTTGTTATTGTAATTCATGATATATACCCTTGATGTTGCAAATTATTCCATTTAAAAATAAACTTGTGCATACGTCATCGTAAAAAACAACTCATTTGGTCCAGTTGATCAGCAGAACTTATCAAATTTAGTTATGAATATTTTATTTCATTTCGTATCAAACCCACAACAAATTAACTGAAATGGCGATACAATTCCTCTTTAAAATTATTTATGATATGAATTACTGAACTGGAATCAAAGGTATCAGATACTTGTTTTAGCTTTAACCCCGATAATTAAATTTTCATTAGTTCACGCACGTGCTTTTGACGTCATTAACTATATTAAACACACAACTATTAAACCAGCATTTAAAAACGCATTCCAGCAGCATTCAAGCAAAGTTAGAAAAACGTCTTTTTCAATAAACTTGTGAAGGTATATACATGTACATGTAAAACGATTATCGATAGTTTGCAAATAATTTTGTGCTCTTCATTCGAAACTCTTTAAAATCGCATACCTTAACAAACATGCAATAATACGTAATTAGGAGGCTACCGCTTAATTTTTCAGCCGATAATTTCCGATGTGAAAATGAATAATAAGCTTTCGTTGGAGTATAATGTAAAACTTATACAATCGTTTTATGATAAAGGACATGTTGTATGTATTTGAGTTTATTTAAACTCGACACTGGTTCCCCATATGAACGAGTCTTCCAGAAAAGTATTAGTCATTTTCGATTTTGGAGGATATTTCAAGATACTGATACAGAAAGATGCCCCAATTCCAGAAGCTTCTCCTGGTTCTTTAGCGTGCCCAGTAATTTAAGTGATTACTAATTCTATTTGGCCAGCCCGGGAATAGAACCCACAATGTCGAGATGACAAGTCTTGCACTCTTATCTATTGAATAAGGACCCTACGATAATGATAATAATATTACGAGCCATCATAATGACGTCACGATGGAAGACACTCTATTGACATTTAGCGACATTATCAATAATGGCTTGATGGCACCCAGATCTATTATATACTATTGAGAAGTGTTTTTAAAAATCACGGAGCTATACAATACACTAATTATTCAGCATTGTATTGACATGTTTTTGCATAATTCATATCAGATACCAAACAAAAGGCAATTTACGAGGTTGACATTTGTCCTATTTTCCTTTTCCGTCCTTTTGTTCACTTTCCGTTTTACCTTTAAAATGTTAAATCGATTTCATTTAGATTACATTTAAAGAAAAGTATATTAGATGATAAAAACCTCACAGACATGAGGACAGTTTTAGTACATGTGTATTTATCATCAATACCAGTTTGTATAAATAACGAATCATATCATCCAGTAAGGCCTAATATTTGAGCTTTAACTTTAGTTTTTAGTTAGGAGACAACAATGTATGTAGTTTGTAGTTTCTTGTTTTATTTCATAAGCAAAGCAGCATTTGAGGTGAAAATAGTAACGAAATAAAGCTTATTTCATTTCAGAATTGCATAAATATTAATCTTTAAATTAATTATTTACTGATAATGAAATAGCTCTGGTTGTCACAATGCAAGAGATAAATAATATATTAAATATTATATTGATTAATACTGTTGAAACAAATAACACAGTGCAGTATATTATTTGTCGCATTAAATTTTTATTCTAAGTGACAATAAAATATTGGAAAGTCACTTTTTTCTATGAAAGTAACAGATCTGTAATCGAAATGTTACCTAAATCAAACCGATTATTGCACATGTAATGATTACAATTTAATGTCATCGAATTTCAAAAATATTCGAATACTTTAGATTTCTCTAACAAATTGTCATTAAATTGTAATTAATTACGATTACATGTTTAGGATATTTCCGTGTCTCTTATGTATCAATATTTTACAATTTACTTTCAACAAACAGTAAAAATAACTTTTTATAATATATTACAGGACGAGCGGTGTACAGTTTTGCAAAATGCCATAACTGGAGGCCTATCGTGGTTAAAAGGAAGGAGGAGTGCTTCAAAAACTAGCTTTTAGTGAATTGGCACATTTGTACCTCTAAATAATAGAAATCTCGAGGCACTTAAGAGAAGAAGAGCTGTCAAATTGAGAACACTAATGCGTTGTCTAATAGAAAAGACGAGGTAAATTATTTTCAATTTAATGTGATTTAAATAGAAAACTCTAGGCTATTGTGGCTGAAATGAACTTCGTGAAATTCTCCTCGAAGGTTTTGCATTTAATGGCTGAAAAGACTTTTCAATAATAAATAAGCTTGAAATGGAGTTTAAAAGCAAAATTCAACTATGTTTTAACAAACGGACAGCGGCGTTGAAGCAGGGAAATATTTTAGTATTGCGTTAGTACTGTGTTTTAGATAGAGTATAGTGCGTGCGGTGAAATATTCATTCAATATGGGCTTTAACAAAATGCAGAAACAGTTTATTTTCCTGATAGGGATATTTGTATTTTTAACACTCCTATTGAATATAATACCGCTTTACCATGAGAACAAATTATTGAATTCTGTGTCAGTGCCATTCAATGTAGTGCGGCAAAATCAGACGTATTTAACTAGAAGTGTTGTAAAGAAAGCGAGAAGAGACATTTGGAAAATAATTCCAGGACAGGACAGTATTGTTGAACAAGTGGCTTTTAATCCAAAAATTAATCCAGACCTGCCGCCAAAGAAGATTTTAATGTGGAATGGAGTTTCAGGATGGGGGCAAAAAGAAGGGAAAGCGTCGTTTCATGAACATAATTGTAATGTGAAAAACTGCGAATTTGTGAGTTCTCCGAAACCAAATGAAATCTATGATGCGAGGATGTTTAAAGAAATTGATCTTAATAGCCTCATGGTTACAAACATGTTTCAGGACACTGTTCGAACTCCGGAGCAAGTTTGGATTATGTTCGCACTGGAAAGTCCCGAGGCGTCTCCAAACTACGAAGGATTAAATAATGTTATTAACTGGACCGCCACCTACAGACATCAGTCAACAATAGTGACCCCATACGATAAATGGGTGCCGTTTGATAATGCTTCTACTGTTCTTGCTCACACAAAGCTAAAAGACTATGCAAAAGGCAAAACAAAACTTGGAGCTATTTTTGTTTCTAATTGTGATGCATCAAATAATAGATTGCAATATCTAAGGGAACTGAAGAAGTATATGACTGTGGATATATACGGTTACTGTGGTGACAAGGAATGTACTAAAACGTCACAAAATTCGTGTTTTGAAATGCTTAAAAAAGATTATAAATTCTATTTTGCATTTGAAAATGCAAATTGCAGAGACTACATAACAGAAAAGTTCTTCATGAATGCACTTCGGTAGGTACCTCGATTTTCTTGTTTATTTCGTAAAAATAGTTTAAAATTGTAACAGAACAGGGATTTTAGTGCAAAAAGCTTATCTTGAAATAATAAAAAAATCAAAATATCCCGTCAAAATAAAAAATAAAATGCTATATCTTGATTAATTTCAAAGAAAAAGACTTCTAGCTACTTTTGAAGACTGCAGTACTTTAAATCCAACTAAAACACTTCATATTTCTGATATCAACCTGATTTTAATAACCTTAGATAAATTACGTGTAATGTAGGTTTAACCGTAAGCATACTGACGGCAACACATTCTGCCCATGCGACCAATGCAGACCATGGTCAGACATCTCTTACTGTTGATCATGATCTGCACTGTTCGCTCTTTAGTAAGAACATACTTTAAAATGTTCCAAATGATAAATAGTTTTGTAAGCTTTAAAAGATAGACAAGTCTGTTTAAGATATTTAGCATGGTTGAGTTGGATTTGCACTGCAACGCAAAAATCTCTCTCAGCAAATAAGTTAACTAACAGTTTACAAAAACTAACTAAAGTACTCGTATATGTTTAACTTACAAATTCAATATAAAATTATTTTTAAAAATAATATGCAAGAACCACATTCTATCCTGGGATACTTTTAAAGTGATATAGAAAATAAGCAAATAAAGAAGTAAATTATTATCTTACAATATGATTTATTTGATCGTAATATATATTTCAAAGATTAATGCCAGTACACAATTTAATTAACCGAAATAATTGAATGTATATAATGGGTTGTGAGGACTTAATCCTTCATATTTTTTATCGAAGGATCCTTAAGATAAATTAAAACAATTTATCATATGCACAATATTCTGACAAGCGTACGCAGAGATTTGATAATTACTTAAAATTCTTGATATAGAGAACAATTGTCCTTATATAGAGAACGATAATTCCATTAGATATATATTTTTAGTCCCCGAAAGCATCTAAGTTGCATTTACTTTTTGACTTAAATCAGTTTTTGTAGAATTAATCAGTAATAGGAGTAAGAAAAACGTGGAACCAAATGGGTTTAATAATAATTATTACGTTTCGATCTTATAATTATTATCTTTTACTCCTTTTGTCTTGATACACTTGCAGTTGAATTTTAACTTTTCATTACTAATCTTCAGAGCAGACCTTTTATCTTAGTAAAGGAATAATAGAAAATCAATGAATAATAATTATGTCAAGTGAAAAGGCAACAAAAAACTAGTATATTTTTTTAAATAATGCTTAAAATAATTGCAAGTGGTAAATATTTGCTATTTTGCTACAGGAATATTCTTGTTCGAAACATTATGCTTTTGTTAAGTTCTTGAATAATACATCTCTGGATAAGTTACGCTGCATTAAACATTTACAATAAAATAACACCATTTATTCGGGAAAGTAATTGGATTTTTCTTTCTGCTTGTAATTACGTTCAAGATGCCGTGTTTCCGTGATAAAAATCGCAGTTTCTGTGTCTCTTCTATCATAATTCCCAGACTGTTTGACTCAAAAGAAACCGATTGCAAAAAGTTAATCTCCATTTATTTTTATTCTACAGTCATGATGTACTTCCGGTGGTGATGGGAGCGCATCCTGACGATTATAAACGCGTGGCTCCCCCTGGATCGTTTATACATGTAGAAGATTTCAAAGGTCCCGAAGAACTTGCAAACTATTTATTGAAGCTGGCAGCAGACGATACCGAGTACAATAAATACTTCAGGTGGAAAGAAACTGGGTCATTTATTGATACCAAATTTTGGTGCCGTATTTGCTCAATGCTTTGGGATCCAAATCGACCAAGACTTTCAGTTTCTAATTTAAATGAGTGGTGGAGAGGAGAGGGTACGTGCATTGGATCCAGGAGATGGGACAGTATTGTTAACACGTAATGTTGGACATCCACCTTCATTAGGTGTTCGTCAATAAAAGCAAATGTAAAGTGCTCATCTAATAAGTGTTGAACTAGTGTTAAATAAAGAACTATTAAGAAAATAAAATGAAGAAAAGAACATAAGTTCATGTACATCTTCAAATGATATTTCTTTTTCATATTTTTATGATTCAATAATAAGAATAATAAAAAAAAATATTTCTATGACAATGTATTAATTCATTCAAGGTTGTGGTTTATTAATTGTTTTCCAGGCACCAGCTTTGGTTATAGATATGTTGTTTTTTTAATTTGCATATTATAATTTGATTATTACTTAAAGCATTTGCTTAATAATGATAATGTATATTCATAATATACAATTAACGTGCCTTACTGACGTTTTATAATTCATATCAAAGGGTAGTAAAGGATAGTAAATTAATGGTTGATGATTTTCTACTTGTATGTTTCCCATGTTCCACGATTACTACTTTCATTGTATGTGTTTAAACCAGTATGATTTATTTTAGTGTTTTTTTATATTGTATTGTCTTTCAAAGATTAATCATTGTTAAACAGATTGTGTTTATTTATTTAAATTATATTTTTTTTTCATTTTTATAGTTATATAAATTTAAAATAGAGTATTTTATTTATACGATAATTATATAATTCATTCAGGAATTGTTCTTTATTTTCTTTCTAATTAACAGCTTTGGAATTCAGATTTTATTATATTTTAATTACATATATTAATTGATTATTATTATAAGATTTTTTGTCAATTTTTAATAATCTTTTGCTTATTTTTAACAATATAGAATTCTCTGTGTTACTACATTTCGTTTTGAAGCATATTGTACACGAATATACAATTAAATTAAAATTCTTTTAATTCAAGTCTTCAAATATACCTTCACATTTATTTGTCTCTTCCCCAGTCATAATAATAACAAGAGGCATGTAATATTACCCCTGTCAATACGTGCTTGTGTGCTTGTTTTCGAAAACCATGTCCGGCGTATAAGTCTGTAATGCATCTAGGAATAATAACGCAAGTTTTTGGTCCAGACCTACATAAAATTTACACAAATTTGAAACCCAGAGCCCTTCTTGTAATGAAACGTTTGTGGAGTCCCATTAAGCACCAGTTGAATGTTTTTAACATCTTTCCTTTAATCATCTCTGGCTAAATCTGTTTAATGAATTTGCCTTGTTTCAAATTTGAGCCAATCCATTCAAAGGGATTTCATTATACCAAATAACGTACTCTTTTGAGAGACGATGACTTATCTTATGTAACGAGAAAGTAAGCGGTGGTTGATATTGTTGGTACACACAAACATTGCACAGACGTTTACGAACTAAAGTATGCAAGTTCATATTTTTGTCAAACGGGTACAATGCTTTATTAAATGAACGTGTTTCCCGTAAGATTATCATCAATTTGTAGTTAAACAAAACCGGCAACTTATATTGGCAGAACATCAAAAACAGTTGATAATCTATAAATTCTTTACTCGGAAATATATTTTTTTTAAATGCAAAATTTTCTTAACTTTGCTCTTAACGACACGCATATACACTGTTTTAAATGTTTACGGCACCGTTAAAAGCCTTCTTGGTAATACTAAATCAAAATAGCACCGCTTTGCTTGAAGCCTGATCCGGGAGATCCAATTATGATTTAAATAATTGAACACTCTGTAGGAGAAACTAATAGCTTTTCACAGATCATGTCCTATTTCTATTGATGATTCTCTACTGCCGATGAAAGGTTTGCTCTCCAAAAATGTCAATATCGGAATGTGGAAGACAAATTATAGTAAGAGATTACTATGTGAATACCACATTCCTTTCCGGTGACATTAAAATTGTTTTAGAATAAGTATATCCTAAAAGCTCATATGGGTTTATATACTAGCAATGTCTTCTTTTGAAAGGTACATTGTGACACGGAAATCCATATGTTTTTAATTCTATAGAAATCTCAAACATGTGTTTAATAATGTTTTGGTAGTGGATTTAAGAAGTTTAACAATGAAGAATGTGCAGTAATATGAGTCGTGTCACGACAAAACCAACATAATGCGTTTGCGACCAGCATGGATCCAGACCAGCCTGCGCATCCGCGCAGTCTGATCAGGATCCATGCTGTTCGCTATCAGCTTCTCTACTTGTTATAGTGTTTGTAAGCGAACGGCATGGATCCTGATCAGACTGCGCGGATGCGCAGGCTGGTCTTGATCCATGCTGGTCGCAAACGCATTATGTTGGTTTTGTCATGGCGCGGCTCATATGTCGTTAAGGTAGCAAAATGTAAACAAAATAGTATTTTGACTTCAATACAAAATACAACTTCAACATAGTTATACTAATTGCAAACAGAGCAAAAGAAGCAACAGTTAGTTTACTTATGTGGCAAATGAGTATTTTCTTTTGATACCGTTGTTACTTTAACAAATTGCCAAAACTTTCAAGTTTTTGAAAAAAAATAAAAGCAATTCTGAGGCATAATGTGCCTTTCAAATTGCAACAAACATTATGAAGAATACTATGGTTTTGTTCAACACACAATGATTTTGTTCTTTCAGATATGATCAAGCTTCTGTATTGGTATTGATAAATTATAACATTCATGTAAATGGATACACACTATAACATGTTTTTACAAGAATTCTGTAATTGCTGTATTATTACAAAACAGTTATTACTAAATGCATTTTTGTATCTTGTTTGTTTCAAACATTTCAATTGACATGATTCCAGTTCAGATTTTACCTCGCGATTTCTTTAGAGTTATTTGCACCTCATATACTTTATTATAAGACTTTCAACTTACATTTAATGTACTTGTTGCAAAGTTCTACATACTTTACACTATATTATAACGTTCATGAAATGTTACTTAAAGAAATTCAACAATACCATTTGAATCAATCCGTTTATAATTGCGACATAGGTTGGTTAATCAATACATTTGATTTTAATTACCTTTAAACCATTCTCGTGTACGATTGAATGGTAAGTATAGCGTTTCATTCAATACAAAAATATTTTTAGAAACAATTTTTAGGTAATAGACGACAATATTTAAACAAACCTGAAGTCATGAGTGTGACATATAAAAAAAATAACAACAATTTGATAAATGAAATGTTATTAAAACACTACTTATCTTATATTCTTAAACTTCTTTAAAGTTTCTTTACAACAGTTTTATAAGGATTTATTAACAGTTTTTTGGTCAAATTAAAATCGAATCTCAAATATATTAGACTTGTTTATTTAGGTTTGAAAAAAGAAATAACCTACAGTTTTTACAATTTTATTATAGACGTTTTACAATTACATAAATGTTTAAACCGTTTATAACCATTTGTGCTTTAGTTTTACAGGCACTTTAAAACCTCGTAGATTAATACAATTTTTATTCGTGAAATAAGTGCAAATATGTCTTTTAAAATGTTTAATAATGGATTAAGAGAATAAAGAATGCCTATCACCTTAATACAATAGCGCCGAAAGAGAACTAATTTGTCATTAATGCAGTGACATTATGACTTCCATACCAATTACTAACTGTACTTTGTACAAAAAGTGAAAGAACACGGTTCAGCGATATAGATAATAGATATCTTTTTTTGAAACTATGACATGACACGATGCTAAAATAAAAAGCTTTTGAGAAATAAAAATGATACATTTTGGGGCTATATGGGTCTTAAAGCTTGCGTCAATAGTGCATCGGACTTTATTTAAATTGTTTTGTGTGTTACCTTGCTTTGTCTTATCTTTATATTATTCCTTGCATCACATTACATATTAAAACGTTTTTTGCAATTCTAAATACTATTGTAAGTTAAAAATTTAGAGACATGTTTCTGTGTTTAAAATGCGATAAACTTATATTTATTTACGTCTTATTGACTTTCGTCATTGCCATCTTAATCGTAATCTTCTCACGTCTCGGTTTCTAAAACGGTTTTAAAATTTTCCAAAATGTTGAATCGACTTAGATTTAAAATAGTGTTTGCATTCAGATTATTTTATTTTTGATGCCCTTTTCAGATGCTCACTGTGTCATCAAAAGTAAATCTAACATCCTTCACATTATTCCCCATTCATATAGATGGGACTTTCGAGTGCATTATAACACGATTATATGAACGCCATAAAAAGGAATGCTTACAAGTCATATGACGTCAAATATGACGTCAATAAACCAAATGACGTCTTGAAAATTACTCCTACGCACAATGTAGTTCAACATATTTTTATTAGTTCTCTTTTGATAAGCATGTTAGAATGGAAATAGATATATATTTTTCATACGTAATAGTATAATAATGCACGTTTATCATTCTTAATCACTTAGGCCTTTCGGTCTTCGTGATTATATTCCTGCGCATTTAAACTCGACCCGTACATTATGCCTATTCTACAACAAAGAGCTCAAAATAGATTATAGTATATTATTTAGAACTTGAAATATGTTTGATATTTGTTGTATGTTCGCGAGTAAAATTTAACTAAATGCTAACATTGAAAAAAGATATATTTACATTCTTGTTTCAGTTATAGCTATTATACTCAGATGCTGTTACAAATACAAATATATGTTTGAACTATGTCAACATATCAATTAGAAGTAAATATGTGTTTAAATTTTAAAGTTGTTAAATGTTTAATTATATTGATATTTTTCCTTTTGTTTCATTCTATATGACAAAATTTAAATTTCAAATTGACATTAAATTGATATTAAAAAAATAAAATGATAGCTCAGTTGTGATTGTCAAACAAAATGTTAACAAGACATAGAGGATATTTGTTGTTTGTGTGTAAGGTAAATTTTATTTCAACGAGTGGGCTTTAAAACCAGTATTCTCACGAGTGGCGTAGCTACGAGTGAGAATACTGTTTTTCAAGTTCACGAGTACACAACAAACAAACAAATTTTCCTTTTGTTTTATGCTTAAAAACAAGTTAAAACGAAATTTCATTTCCTTAATATAAAAATCTGTTTTTCCCATTGCGAGCCTCAAAAAAGTCGAATTTCTCAATTAAATACAAGAAGTTTTGGGCTGAAAATAAGTTCGACCATCAACGTTAAATGGCGGTGCTATTATTCATTTTATTTAAAAAATATATGAATGATCGCTTGTTTTGATAATAAAAACAAAATATTCTAGTAGGAGAAATAATCCAACCATCCATCCATATTTCTGTTACTTACTGTGAATTTATATTAGACCTGGCTTTGTGAAATGTAAGCGGCCGCCATTTTTATAATTTGTGTATTTCACTTGAGGAAGATAATTGTGTTTGATTCAGAGGGATATCATTTGGATTTGTCAGGAGCATAATTTTAGCATTCTCCTAATATAACTTAAAGTGTACTTTCCGTTTTTATTATATGTTGCTGCTAAAAGCATTGCATAATATTTACAGCAAAAAAAATTTGAACTTGAACTACAAAATATGTCTTTATTCAATGTCATAAATACTGTCTTGAATTTTATTCTGACTTGTAATGTGTTAACAATATTAGATAACATAATTAGAAGTCATTTTTTCTAACTTCGTATCCTAACTTCTAGCGTCAAACAGATTACTTGTTCTCTTATCAAGTCATCACTTGATTTAGTTATCATTCAAGAACACATTAACCAACGAGTGTATATAAATGTTGGGCTAGTCATGATTGTAATTTTAATTCAATTCTCTTAGATAAAACTTTC
Source organism: Ruditapes philippinarum (assembly GCF_026571515.1). NCBI lineage: Eukaryota > Metazoa > Mollusca > Bivalvia > Venerida > Veneridae > Ruditapes > Ruditapes philippinarum. Next base: position 40,217 of record NW_026860791.1, on the reverse strand, counting down.
AGTAATTTGAATCACTATTTTGAATTTAGAATGTTATTTCTATTTATGATCAGGCAAAACAATACATTTAATAAATAAATATTTGACGTCATAAAATGAAAGCAAGATTTATAATTATATTGTTTCGGTGTTTCTGTTAGAACGCATGTTTCCTGTGTATGACATATTTTATACAAATTGTTTAGAAAATTGAATGCCCTAGGTCTGACATCATTGTGACTTTCAAAACACATTCTGAAATAATAACTTGTAGTCTTATGTCGGTATCAAAGAGTCCATTACATGCTAAACCTTTAACATGAATCCTGTATATTCGAGGAAGTCGTTTGAATTTGGAAAGCGTGAATCGGGCAATAATTTCTTCAACTATTCCCCTGGGATATATTTCAAATTCACTTTAAAGAAGATTATTGCGGCATGTTTAGACACGGGAGTCATTAAATAAATAAGAACAACATAACTGTCGTCAATAAAACAGTTTGTTTTAATTAAAAAAGTTCATAATAAATAAATACTAATGATGAATCAGTGAATTCATCAACAATACATTATAATATCAAAAAAAATTGTATGCAAATATTCACGTTTTTTTAAATAGCGAGCGAAGTTCTAGGGTAGGAATATTGCTTATAAGGAATTGTGGGTGACGCTTATAATGTTAAATTTCTTTAGACAATCCTAACGTTAATTATTCATTTTATTATAAAGATTTTTGATAAGATTGCAAAATATAAACAGTTGTAGCTTATATAAACATGTTCACTGGGTAACATACAGCATGATTATTTATAAATGGCCATATAATCAATCGAAAGTCTTTATAACGAAATTCTAATACTACACAACTGTTTTATAGAGAAGAATATAAGCCATACATTTGTAGCTGTGGTTCATGAAAAGTGTTAATTTTACAGTCAAAATATGCATAGAGTTTTCAGGTTTTACAGTTCAAGAAAATCAAACTTGCATTCAATAATCGGTCAGTGTTCTTTGTATTCTAAAAGCCTGTTTAAAGAACCTGTACAGCAAACATGCACCTTTTGATCTAACAATATTATCTTAGTTTTTAGTATTTCTACTAGCCATTAAGTTATTACAGGATATTTTGATTGAGTAATGTATATGTTGTACAAAGAGTAAAAACGTTCCAAAGCTGAGCAACAGATTTTGTGTGTAAACAATTTTTAAAGTTCATTGGCTGTATCACGGTATTGTGTCAACACATGAACAAGTTTTAAGTGCTCCCAACCCATTCTCCTGGCGTATACATATGATTTCAAGACAGGAAATTATGTTGATGCTATTGCTTATAATTTAACCATGTCAGACACCACTTATTCTTGCACATTTTCATTTTAAATGCCTAGTGTTTAACCCCAACCAACTCATTTAATGATTTACAAATCCCTTTAGGTATACAAGTAACTGTTAAACGTTTATATTTGATTGGCAATGTCATACAGCATTGGGAATAATGTTGATCGGTTAAATCTAAATTATTACAATCTGTATGAATAAAAATGTTACATCGACTGCCATTATCACTGCCGTATGGTACATCAGTAAGTTTATTAAAAGAACAATTACATCCCATGCAAAATCCTATATTAAAATGTTCAATAAGGCTCAATCTTGCCTGGTTTGAATTACCAGCAGCACGTATTTAACAAATCTCTTGTTAAACATAAAATTCTGCATTTTCAACATGTCTTGATAGGCAATTCTACTATTGTGTTGTACTGGAAGGACGATCATGATAATCTTTTAAATTAACTTAAATACTATAGTTGCACACAAACTGCCCTTTTTTAAATACAGATGACTGACGACATTTATATTACAAAATATGGCGACGTCTATAAAAGAACATCTAAATTTCAACTGATAGTGACTAAATGATCGCACAGGGTATAAATGATATATCATCGTATCATTGTTTGTAATATATTTCCATATTTATTCAATAAATCGATTAACTGTAAAGATTTTGCATTTGCCATAAATGAAATATTCAAGTAAGATGTTTACAGACAGAGACGTCCCAAATGCATACAATAATTGTTTTCTGTCTGGTGTGGTCTGATGTGGTCTTTGCAATGGTTGCAAGTAAGTATGAATTTTTATTTCTTTAATATTAGTATACAAATAAACTGGACCTAGTAAGATATTCAAAAACCACATCATAAAGCACTGTCTTTTTTCTAGAAAAAGGAGAAATTATCATAGTAAATAAAAAAAATACATGCATGAAATAAAATAAGAAATGTAGCGATAATTGCACTGAGGTTATTGTTTATTGACCATATTTTTTAATTTGTTGTCTAGTATGATATATTATAACATTTCAACTTCATATCATCATGAATTCGGTAAAACTAATTATATGATGTTCAACACACTGATTTTGCTCAAATTTATATAATGTTTATTGACTGATTAATTTGTTAACTGCAAACCACTTGTTCACGGGTCACTAGATTTTAAATCCGATTATTTTCTACTGAATTTAGTGGGCAGATTATTGTTTTTGATAATAATGATGAAGTTCCAAGTGAATACTTTCTTATGAAGTGTGTGAATTTGTTTTAAATTACAATGTTACTTAAGTGTGTCTTATACTAAAAGAGGGGAGGCGCATTACACTTCTAAAAAAGTTATGGTAAATTCTCAAAGGCATTTATGAAATACCTGCCATGGCAAAATATGGATAATCTAATTTGCCATGGCAAATGCAGTAGTTAAGATAGAAATACATAAATTATTTACTTTGAAACTTATTGATAACATAACAATGGGGTTTATTTGGTTTGTCATATTTAAAATAATCATATTATTTCATTAATGCAATGTAAATTGAAACGCCACTCTATTTCTTATATTCATTGATTTATTAAAAGTATGTTTTCCACAATTTTATTAAGGTTTATTTACAGGCAAACGGTGAAGGTTAACATTAATGGAACGGTAGAAACACCTTAATATTAATATGAAAACTGTTAATGATTCATTTAAGAAAATTTCCAAACTATATAAAACAAATTCAATAAAATTTGCATACGAGTTTATCAAGCGTAAATCAAATCAAATAAAATGAATATATTCATTACGTTTGTTGTAATGACAAATAATTCTTTGAGATTCATCTACCTACGTTTTTACATCCTAAATTGTACCCCTTTATTCTTATAATTAAACAGATTCACTATGTCAATGTGAAAGTAGACAATTTCATATGACACCTTGTTTTCCATTCTACTCCTATGAAGAATATTTGAAATGATTTGTGTAAATTGTCAATTGAAACATGTACACATAGTCTGAGAAATTAAATATGTTTAAACTAAAACGAATAAATTTCAACTGGAAACGAAAACAAATTATAATTTTACATTTAGAGAAGTCGTTATTTTCTGAATCCGTATTCGTATTGTAGTGTTAAACAGATTATTTGTTCTCCTATCAAATTATCGCTTTATTTAAACTTATGAATAAACATATGTTTAACCAATTACTAGATACGTTGATTGACTAGTCGTATTTGTAATATGAAATTTCAACTCTCTTATCAACACATATCAATTTGTTTTATCATTTTTTAAATTTTGTATATATTCAATAAGAAATACTGCTCCGATGTCTTCTGTCACAACACATTTTTCTTCTGTTTTCCTGATTTGATACACAATAATAATACAGATGCTTTATTAAGGTTTGAACAAAAATTATGACATGTTTATAAAGTATATTGATTAAAAGGTGGTATCACTGGGTAACTTTGTCGATGGTATTAAGCTTATAAACTCAAGCGTATCAGTTTCAAGAGACACGGTTGTATCCTTTTAGAAAGCGTGCATCGAGCAATAATTTCTGTAAGTAGATCCTTGGGACATATTTCAAATTCATTTTAAGAAGATTATTGTGGCAAGTGAGACATGGGGGTCATAAAATGATGAAGAACAACCTAACTTTCTCCAGCAAAACTGATTATTTTACAATTACAAGAAGTTCAATTAATGTAATGATGATGAATATTATCGAATCTGTTCAAATTACATTATAATTATACCGCATGGTTTGGTTGTAACATCAATTTTCGCTGGACAGTCATGGCATGTTTCTTCTTTATATTCGCGTTTATTTAAATTTCCAATACAGCAATAAAGTTTGTGTTAGAACGTATTCTAATTAAGCCAATTTCAATAGAATGAAGATATCTGTAGCCCAGAATACATTTTGGTAGGCTAAACGTTTTTAATAGTGCTTGTCTATAATGTAGGCAATCCTGACGTAAATTATTAGTTTTAAAGATGTTTGAGATGTTAAAAGGTCTATTATGATTCTACAGGTGTAAGATTATAATTACTTTGGCCTACAGGTTATATTGAACGTAACTATTTATATATGGTCATATAACGTATTGAATTACTTCTTTATAACTTGTAATGCAGTCAACTGCTACATGTATATGCATCTCATTTCAGAATTGCAATTGTGTTAAAGGTATTGCTTTATGTGTAAACTCGTCAAAACCCTGTAATTATTACCCATAGATAATTTCATTGTTTCCTGCCTAACGCTCATTGTTTCCTGCCTAACGCTATATCTCTATCAATTTATGTCATGGTATACAATTCCCTTTGGGAATACAAGGAACTGTTAAACGTTTAGATATGATTGCAATAAATTGCATAGACCATTGGGAATAATGTGGACCGGTTAAATCCACATTAAAACATTTTATAGGAGTAATTTGTATGAAAGTGTTAAAATTACTGTTGCATATCTAATGACGTATAGTACAATCTGTAAATATATATATAGATCAAATAGTCATGCACTTATTTATACTTAAATGTTCATTCCGGCTTAATTTTGAATTAAGCGTATGTGCAGCTGTACATATTAACCAGGATGCCTTCTAGTCGTTATTCTACCAATGTGATGTACTTAAAGGTCGATCGCTTTTATCTTTTAACTAAAACTAAAGACAAATGTAAAGTTACTACAAACAGTACTTTTCTTAGCAATAAGAGCATATTTGTGCTGATTTAATATCTAAAACATGATTCAGGAAAATGATACGAACTGTTTTCATTTATGTCAATGAGGATAGAGCTGTTTGTCATAAAATGGTATGTGATTGACTTTCAGGGCGAATCTATTATTATAAATCAAACATTTTTCAAAATCGGTCAACTAAATGTATCAGTTGCCATTAATAAATTAAAGACGTTTTTTTACTCCAATAAATTTTGTATTTTAAGTTAAAGTTGAACATTCTAACAGTTTTACGTACAACATTTTTTTTATATAGAATCAACTGCAGAAAGAAGGCCCATGCTTTAATTACGTATCGAATATCAAAACTGGCCGATACTTATTAAAAGAAACTAATAGCTTTTCACAGATCATGGCAATTACTGTCGAAGAAAGTTTTGTTCCCTAAATAAGTCAATATTTAAATGTACTGAACAATTGTTTGCTCTATTTGAGAGTTTGGTATACACCATGAGAATATTTTTTTTCTTTTTCGATGGCATTGATATTGTTTAGTGATATAACAAATATATGTATGCAAAGTAAGGATTCGCCTGTGTATTGTGTTTTATGTCCACAAACATCATTATGTCAAAGAACACTTTGCAAAGAACGCAAGTGTGCTTTCTTTCGTTATAAATCAAAGAGTGGTTTATACATGTAAGATAAAATGTTAAAATGATAAATGATAAATCTATATAATAGAATTTCCATATAAAACATATTCAAGGAAGAATAATGTATTTGTAAATGTATTGAAAACAACAAAAGTAGTTAACAGCATAAATTTATTGGTATTATAGAAGTAAAGAAAATATTCAAGTAATACATGTATTTGGTCAATAGATCTCATGTATAAGCGCGACGAAACTATACAGTTATCACCAGATGATTTATTTGCCCTGAATTCATTTTTTTACGTTTTCTTTAAATTTTATTTATTTAATTAAATACTTCATGTCTTTATTTACATGAATTTGTGTTGTCTTGTGTTTGCTTTCCTAAATTACTTATCGTATTAATATTTTGTAATTTCAATGTAAATGGTAGGTTAAAATTATTCATAGACACTGTTCATGAGCGTTTACAATGTGATTAACTTTTTATCAATTCTTATCGCAGAACGCCATCAAATTTGCCAATCGACGACTTTCTTTGCGAATTGTTTAACATTAGTTATACAAAATATTATGTTTACAGTTTTTGCCATCAAACCAAATATGGTCGATAGCTTTTTTAAATACTTTATGTGTATTTGTTTGTACGACGTCATCGGTTTAAATTTGTTTTGTTTTTCTTTTAAAATTGACACTGATTAAAGCATCTATGAATACACGAGACTCATGTTATTTTTTATGGTATTTCGTATCGATTCCATTTCAAGTACAACACAGTTTACAATTTCAAATGCCAGTTTTATGTATAATAAGACAAAAATAATTGGATTGTACATATTTTGTAATTGTTGTGTAAAATAGGTAGTCTTATTAATAATAGTAGTGCTCCAGTAATTTGCATTGTCATAATTCCATTTTAGCACTGTATTGTTTTACATCATTTAAAACGTTTTAGTAATAGTGACTATAACAGGACACCAAATATAAAGAGCTTTTGAAAACCGTTTAAACTGCAAATGAATACGAGTGACATTCAAAATAACATTTTATGATATTCATAGTATCATTTTTCTTTTGAAAAATTAAATCGTGTTCGCAATTACTAAAGGAACACAATAAATAAGGTATAAACACAAAATACATGCCCATCAAACCCATCAATAGGGTAAGCATTTTGACTGTAAAACAACATGCTTTGAATCATCTCCTCTTCCTAAAGCTGCAGTCTCACTAACATCCTGGCATAGCCCCGGTAGACGTCCGGGGTGATCCGGGAACGAACGGGGTACGACTGGGAACAACCGGAGTACATCCGTAACTCTGTCGGCAACGTCCGGGATGATCCGGGAACACCCGGCATTCGACCTCGGATGGAATAAAATATTTGATATCACCGGGGTATATCGGGTGATCCGGAAAGTATGGCTTTGCCGGCTTCATCCTTAGCTCTGCCGGGAACGACCGTGGTTACACCAGCGAAGCACCGTAGTTCTGCCGGCACAAACCGGGGATGATCCGGGTTCTGATATAGCCGGTAGAGCTACGGTAGAGTCCCGGTAAATGCCGGCAGACTCCGTGAATGCCGGTAGAGCCCCGGACTATGCCGGCAGAGACCCGGAGGATTACGATGGAGCTACGGTTGATCCCGGTAGCGTCCCGGCAAAGCCCGGTTCATTTCAAAAGAATCAAGACAATTTGCGATGATTGCACTTGTTTGTGTTAAAACCCTTTGCCATTTCCCGTCTGTCCAGTCTTGCGTTAATATTATTCAGAAAATTATCATGAATTACTTACTGATATATTAAATCATGTAATCATTTTCGCGCGTTTTCAATCCAACGCGGCTCTGCTGGGATCGTCCTTGGCTTTGTCGGTGTTTTGACTGGATCGACCTGTGCTCTGTCTGTGTCGACCGGGGCAATGTCGGTGTCATCCGGGAACGACCGGAGAAGCACCGGCATTAACCGTAGCTTCACCCTGGCTCTGCCTGGATGGTCCGGAGCGCATCCTGGGTGGTAAGTTAGAAATTACCGTAGTGCTGCCGGGGTAAGTGTGTCCGCAACAATAATTTCACCCCGGATCTTTCCGAATCATCCCAGTTACTTATTAGGGTGGTGCTGGGCTCTGCCGGGAGTAGGTGAAACCGCAGCTTTAACTTTACTTTAAATTTTCTTCAAAAAGAGCAGATTCAAAAACGCGCGTGAAAGCTTTAGACATTGATCTATTACCTTAAAAAATATTTATCAAATTAAACATTGTTAAATGAATTCTTTAATAGAATACTACTCTCACCAAATTTTGAAAATACTAATGAAGTCAAATGGTGTTTATATTCACTTCAATAACATTTAATCAATTTTATCGCCAAGGTGATAATTAGATAATGAGATTTGACAAAAAAATAATTCCTGGTTCTCTCATAGCATCAAATCAAATGATCTTTAAAACTTGTGTGTGTAAAAAATAGATGAAAGAATTATCAAATCATCGCAGAAAAAGGAATGGGAAAAAATCAATTATAAAAGTTACAAGCGGCAACTTTAACATTTTATCTTAGATTTCATTTCAATATTGAGACAAATGTAATTAAAACAATTGAACATAACTTATGCAAGTCTTATTTGTCAATATTCTGAGCAAAAGAAATATTTCATAAAGTTATGTCTTTTATTATTGACATGTATTACTTATTTTGTTAAACGGACAAATTTAAGATTAATATGTTTTGACTTGGAAAGGGATCAAAAACGTCTAGAAAAGACATTCTCGTTTTACATAACGTTTCATATTTAATCACCTTATGTATGTTAAACTTAGAATAGACATGCATGGGATGGTGAAGTACTGATAAACGCTCAAAAAGCTCGGAAACCATATTATTTTGCAGGACATTACAGACATTTGATATAATTTTAAAACAGATAAGCTTTTTATTTCACAATTGTACACTTTTATTTTGTAAATGTTGAAGATCCTTGAATCAAATGCTTCTTTGATAGCTTACGAGCGTTGGTTGTTTACTAGCGAGACCCTACAAGAAATTAAAATACTTCTATAGTTTCTTCTTTTGTAAAACGTTTTGTCTTATTTCTAGTATTGCAATGTACTTCAGATTTAAAAAATACATAAATTATATTTGTTTAATTAATGTCAGAAAATCTAAAGAAAAATCAGAATTTTTATTTCAAGATTTATTCTGTTGACTTGATAGAATAAGTCATTTTGTCGAACATGTAACTTGAATTACAACAATCAAATCTGTTTCAAGGGACACAGATATAAGCGGCGTACAATAGCGTGTAAAAACATGAATCAGGCAATAAGTTTTACAACAAGAGCCATGGGAAATGTTTCAATTTCACTTTAAAGAAATGTTTGTGACATTTTAGACAGGGGAGACATAAAATGAACAACAACTCCAGCAACTTTCCCCAGCATATTATTTTCAATAAAAGTTCAATGTATATAAGCTAATGAAGATGGACTTAAATGCGTGAAATGCATTGAATTAGATTTTATTTCTGTTCAAATAGACAATATGTGTAATTATAATGTTCAAAAGGGATACTGACATGTTATTTAAGAACAGGTTAGGTTCAATGAATTATATGAAGTGCGATTTCTACACTCTTATTATCATGATTATTTTATATACATCCATCGATTTTATTATAGATTTCAAATTGTATAAAATTTTGATTACATTATTCTCACATCACCATTTGAATCTTAGCGCGGAAACACCATAATGCATTCCCACTTTAGAAGGTATATTACACCATCTTAGTTTATTTTCCATTGAAAAGACTTGTCAGTAAATGGACTTGCCACTATAAAGACTTGTTTCTAAAAATAAGATAAGATCAAAACAGAACATAATTTTATTTTGACTTGTACAGAGTACATTATCATACAAAATGATACAAAATATTTTTCAATACGATATGTTTATATTACAAACTTGTAATTCATTACATAGTAATATATTTTGAAAACAATTGTATTGCAATATTTAAATTGTGCTTAAAAATATGTATCCTTTATACATGTTTATTTTGCCAGAATAAGCAGTATATTCATATTACTATTACATATCAATTCAATAATTTTCATCATGAAGTAATATTTTCTAATAGTTTTCTTTCTAATTTCTATGAAATGTAGACATAAAGACATATCAACATTAAATAATACTAAAAACAAGATAAGCGAGCACACATGATTACAACAAACTTTATGATTAAATTATTCATAATAAAGAGATATGTCGAAATAAATGCAGTGTAATGGTGGTTCACATTTCACGAACCTAATTTAATTTACAAAAATCGTACAGAATAAAGCAACGACGTTTTTGTGACATTTAGAAATTTAGTGAGTAACACTTTTCATTTCAATGAAATAGTGTTTCTAACAATGTCATCTACGCGTAAATGACCAAGTGGTTATGGTCCTTAACTAATTACTATACCTTATCGCTGTAAGTTCCAATCTCCGCATTGGACTTTGAATCGTTTATATGATGACAGTTATCAGCTAGCTTACGAAAAGTCGCGTTCGTATCTGACATTTTGCACGAAGAGGTAACTAATGCATTCATCTGCCAGTAAAACTTAGCAATATTTAAAAAATCAAAAATCAAAACGTGTTTAAATGTGTGGAATTCATTTGTCTTGTATTTGATCTCAAATGACGATTATGTTGAAGTTGTTGGTTGCTGTCTATGTAAACACGTTATGATACTTTCTTAGATTACTTCACCAGATCCTATTTAAATCTTAAATAATACAACAACATTTTTTCAAACTATTCTTTCTAACGCTATCTCTCAGTCAACGTATAACATAATATGTAATTCCCTTGGGTGAAACTAGCAACTGTTAAATGTTTATATTCGACTTGTTAAAAAGGATGTAGGCTCTTGGGAATAATGGTGATCAGTTAAATTCACATTTTTACATTTTGTAGAGTAATAAATGTCATGCAGCTTTTGTAAATAATTGAAAAGTTCATTTTAAAGATACAACATTTCATTTATATTGGAACTCGTAAAAAATTTTAGCCTCGAGGGAAGTTACTTCTATTAAAATGAAAAATATATACAAAAATGGTCTGCATAATTTTTTCATCACAACGTATACACTAAAGAATTTAAGATCTAGGCAGAACAATATCGTCCCACCAGAGGCAACCGAGATATTTTGTAATATAATGCAATCATTATGCGGATTTTGTAGCTTAAATAATCATTGCATGTACAAATTTGACACGGAAGATTCATGCAATTATATTGCTTATAATATTTCTTGTTTTCCCCCGACTGCAGAATTAATGCATTTTCTTATAATAACTAATTACAAAACATCTGCAATTTCGTTCCAAAACAGCCAATAAAACCAAGTATTCCAAAGTGTCTTAATGAAGACATTTTTACCACATAATATGACAATTTATTTTCGCACACGATTATAAAACATCTTACTTTCTACTGATAGCGTCTAAATGGTCGCTTAGGGTAAGAAAGATTTATTACCATACCATTGTTTGGGATTTATTTCTTTATTAATTCAATACAAGTTGTTAGTTTGACAGACCATTCTGTAAATATATTGTGAAGGTGTCAGATAGTGACATATTTAAGTGAGATATTTTTAGACAACATTCACTTATACCGTACATCTCGTGAAAAAAAGAAAATAGTATTGCAGTCTTTGGCACAGTATTTACATAAGGTAATAAATCATTCTTACCCTAAGCGACCATTAAGACGCTATCAGTAGAAAGTAAGATGCTTTTATAATCGTGTGCGAATAAAAATATCCGAGCTAATATTTATTCAAATTTTGAATGTTGATAATTTTGCTCCATGTGTATTGACACTCTGAGTATAGCTATATACATGTAGATTGTTACGTTGTCAGTAAGACATATTTTTCAAACGCAATTCAGATACCAAAAAACATTTTACAATAAAAAATTAACAAATTTAAATGGAAATTTCTTTTTTTTTAAATTTTAACTTTTAAACTTTTTTAAAATTTTTGAAATGAAACTGAATTCAAAAATTAAATTTTTTTTTTAAAAAATTTTTTAAAGGCTGGGAATAAAAAGAGGTATATAAATTTTTAATCCTTTTATTAAAGTTAATAAAAAATATTTGGGCCTTCCAGTTAAATTTTTTTTTTTTTTAAAAATTATTTTAAACCCAACAAAAAATTTTATTTTCCCAATATAAAAAAAAAAATTAAAAAGGTTTTTTTCCCGAATGTGTAAAAAAATTCCCCCTTTAACTAGTTTATACGAAAATTTTAGTGTTAAAAAATTTTTTTAAATTTAAATTTTCCTTTAATTTCTTTTTTTTTAAAGGGCAAAAATTTTTCCCCCCTTTATGTGATAATTATTTTTAAATATAGGATTTTTAAGGTAAAAGGTAAAAGTTTTAAAAATTAAAATGTTATTACCCCAAAATTTTGTCCCCTTTTTTCCTTTGTTTGTCCCAAAAAAATAAACTTTTTTTAAACAAAACATGTAGGAAAAAATCTTTCATAGATACGGGAAAAAAAAAAATAATTTTAATTAATAAAAAAACCCTTAAAAAAAAACATGCTTAATTTTTGATCAGAAGCTTTTTTAAGCAGGTTTTTCTGAATCCTTCAATACAAAAAACATGTTTTTTCTTTCTAATCGCAAATATATTCACTGACTTTAGTAAACTTATTTTTAAAACTGGGGAAGATTTTAAAAACAGCCAATTTATAGCAACCCCCAAAGTTCAAAAAAGGCTAAACGCAGATCGAATATTGAAACAATTAGAATTAAACCGCTTTATTCATTGTAATTTTCTAAATGAACGTGTATTGTTAATATCTCAAATTACGTTGATAGAATTGTTACAGCTGTGGCAAGCAAATGAGACCTCACTTTAGCATAACTAAAAAAGGGAATTTCTTTTAAATTTGACTAATATCGGTACACATTAACGGATACACTTCTTATCTAGCTAATTTGAGATCAAGCTAGACCCACGTTTATTAAAACAATTATGTTTATACTTAAGTACAAGCATCTTATCAAGAGCCACCTTTTAAAACAATAATGTTTATACTGAAGTACAAACATCTGGACTATCATAAAAGAGCTTATCACATGGCGGCAGTTGTAAAATGGTATACTAGACTAATAAATAAGAAATTTATTACTACTCAGCTACTATTATGTTATATAATTTACAGCAGTGGTCTGCAAGAATGACAAGTTTACAGTTATATGATTAACATTCAATGGAGTTATTTTACAAGATACCATAAACATTGGTCTAAGTCGTGGGAAGTATATACTATTTTGGATTCATAGATAACAAAGTCACGATTCTGTCTGTATACGTCATATGCCCCTCCGTGCGTAATTAAGGCATGGCCGGGCACCTGAGTTTAACCTAGGAGCGATAAAATTATTTTGGTAATATTGTAAACATACTAGATACTTTTAAAGTGCCACTTGTTGCTAAGTTAAATCAGACTAGATGTGTGTATTTTTAGCGCACGTCCGCAAATATTGTAGAGGAAAAAGACTATGTATAATTTATAAGTTCAATAAATATAAATATATGTAGACGTCTATAGACAATTCCACGCTAATAATTTGCAGAAAAGGATAAGGGATTGCGACAAAGGATACTTTTTATCAAACAAATTTTGAGCATAATTCTAAATAATTAAAATTTAACGAATCTGAAGTAAAACACTTTATTTAGCTACTAGATAAAACACATTACATTATTTTAATATTTTCCCTTTTTATTTAAAAGACTACCAGTTCATAGATATCCTGAAAGATTTATATTTCGGATCATTATAATTCATATTTTTGCAAGTGAGGTTACCGTAGCTATCCAGCTTGCTTACGGAACGTGGATGGTTCTACTCGGGTGCCCGTTCATGCCTTAAATAATGCACGGAAAGACATCAGAGGTCTTCCTGCACAAGTAAAGCTGAAACGTCGCCATGTGACCTATATTTAGTCGGTGAACCGTAAAACCCAATTTAAGAAACAAAATTGCTATTAAGAGTTGAACGGTTACGTGCCTATCTAGCACAAGCCGTCCTGTTTAATATATATTTTTTATCAAAACACATTGTCAATATAGCATAATATGAAAATACCTCTGTCGCTTTTAGTTTGCCGACATAATTATCTAGGAAGACTCAGCATTATGCTAGCCATTGACAATAACTGAAATTCCCTCGAGATCAAGGCTGAAACGTTGAAATATTAGATTTTATCGAAAAATGACGCCACAAACCTTCAAGAATGAATGTAATTGGTAATAGAATTAAGTTAAGATTTCTCATTGTTCAAGTTAATAGAAGTGACGATTCAAAAGTATTACGAATAACGAGAAAAAAAAACCAAAATGTGATGTTTAAGATTATAAACAAAACGGAGTTAAAACTTTCAAGTAACGAAGCAACCTCCACCCCCAACAACTTGGGACTCTGGACTAATAGAAAGTTATCAATCAGGGAACGTAATCAAAAAGTTAAATGGGCTGAAGCTGAAGGGAATGCAAGAGAAAGTTATTTACAGTTGAAACCACAAATTGAAAGATCCCAAAGTTATCCATTACAAGGTTCGAACCGAATACTTCTGTTGTTGTTGTGTTTTATTTTGTTATAAAAATATTAAAGAAAAGAAATCCTCATCGGAGGTGATTCATTCAGTTTATTCAATGAAGTACTACATATTATTTTAATCATTATAATTATGCAATACAACATTTTTTTGTCATATAACATTCAATAAGAGCTGTCATTTTGTCGGAAAAAAATTGATATTTCAGAATGGTATTGGGAATAAATCACAAATAGGGAACATTGAACGGAATATTTAACGCCAGTTACAGAACTAGCAAACTATTTTTGTCTCTCTTCGTCAAAGCCTTTTTAAAATATCTGTATGTAATATTTATGTTAGGTTTAGTACATGTATTAGTCGCACCAATTCAGTATAGGTCATACATGTCATATGGCAACTTTCCAGCTTTACTGGTGGAGGAAGACCTCAGGTCTTTAAATAAGCAATTTAAAATGTGAAGAAATTATACGTACCACGGCTACTTCTTAAGTAATTGCCACGTCCATGATGTAAATTAATAATTTGGTTATATAACCGACAACTCTATGATGAATTTTAGGCTCATATTAACTAATTTGGGATGCCTGTTACCGTTTAACTTCTTTGCTTAGTCTTGATTCAATATCCTTAATTAACTTAAAATAAATCAAGAGAATGATATAAAATAATACGGATGACGCAACGGTAAAGTGATAGCTTTACCTTGTAATACAAGCTGCCTGGACCGGGTTGTTCAAAACATTGGTTAAAATTAACCACTGGATAACTTATCCACTGGTTAAATCCTTATCCAGCGGCCAGCTATCCAGTGGATAAAATTTCATTGTTCGACAGTTGGATAGTGCCCTGGCTACCTAACCAGTGGATAACGTATTTATCCGCTGGTTAAGTACCACAATGCAACAGGGCTGGATAAGTCCGTCTGCTTTACAAAAACAAAATGGCCGACATTAAACCGGACTGTATATCAAAAATAAAGAGAGAAAGGTCTGAAAATTTTGATTCTGCCACACTAGCATTTTTGTGTGACGAAGTGGAAAAAAATATTGACATAATTAATTCTAAACAAACCAATTTCATTACTAACAAAAGAAAGCAACAAGTTTGGCAAAAAATCACAGATGCGGTAAATGCGAGGGGTGGGGCGCCTCGCAGTGTTAGCCAGTTGAAAGAGAAGTACAGAAAGTCAGTATCGGCTGCAAAGATTGCTTCAAACATAAGAAAGAAAGAACTATTTAAGACCGGGGGTGGATCAGCCTCTGTTTTGACAAAAACTTGTTCTTGTTTGTTTTATATATTGTTATTTACAGCAATACAATTCGGAACCTGAATATTGAGTTGTCTTATATAAAAGTACTGCAGTCATGATTTTCTCTTTTTAGATTGAGTGTGAGAATGTATTTTTAGCTCAACTGTCAGAAGGGGTGGGGCATTGTTTTTCCCTACATGTGTATAGTAAGAACTTAAAAAATCTCATTAAAGCTAGAGCTAAGATATTCATCAAAAACATCTTCAAATGGGTGTTTACCAAATTTGTTCAAATAAAAGCCCCTGGGTTAAAATTGACACCGCCCCGGGGGGGTATATACAGGTTAGCAATTTCAGGGCCATGATGGCCCTCTTGTTTTCATCTTGTATAATACTGTAGATGACTTTTAAATCATACGGAATTTTAAAATTCTATATAGTATATATATTGAAAAAGTTAACTATATGCAGTTATTAAAAAGGAAAATTCATATATATTGAAATAATAAATGCAACTTAAAACTGAGATGACGAGTAAAAGAATAGAAGGGGATCGATTTTAAAAGGTTTCAAACTAAAAAAAAATAATATACCTCTGTGGTCACACACAGCTTGAACATTGATAGAATGGAAACCCTTCCTGTTGATGTAATTGTTCTCATACTCTGATGGTCCCTGTATACGGACATGGGTGCAATCAATTGCACCCATCACACCAGGAAACCCAGCAATTCCAAAAAAACCATCTCTTATCTCTCTCCTCTCACTATCGCTTGGCCAGCAAATGTATGCTGGGCCAATTCGGCACAATGCATCTGACACATCTCTTACTGTCCTTGAAACTGTAGATATATCATATCCTAGAGCATCACCCACAACTCTCAGGTGACTGCCGCTGGCAAAATAGCGTAAAGCTATTTGAACCTGCGTTTGTACACTCAATGCTCTATTTCTCTGTGTTTCCCGGCGTAAATACGGATCAAGAATCTTCGATATATAATCAATGCCTTCAGGAGAGAAACGGAACCGTTGCATAATTTCATCTTCCGTATAATCATACGATTTAAATAGAAAAACTCGCTTTTTCCTCAGGTTCACATTGTATAGAAGGTCAAAGGCAGCCATATTTAACCACTGGTTAAGCGCGTTATCCGGTGGTCATAGGACTGGTTAAAGTTAACCACTGGATAAGGCATTTTATCCGTTGGATAAGTTTTGAGCAACAGAATTTATCCAACGGACAAAATTTAACCAGCGGATAATGAATTTAACCACTGGTAACCACTAACCAATGTTCTGAACAACCCGGTCCTGATGTTTTATTTGATTGCTTCTATAATTAAGGGGCGGTCAATAACAGGTTCAGTTTCAAATTTGTAAATATAAAAAATAATCATGATAGGAGGTTCTTCAAAATTCATTTCAAAATTCAAACAAAATCACCCTTTATTGAACTTGCCTAATGACGAATAAAAAATCTTGTATATATGGTTTTTGTATTATCAAACACCAATTTCGAAAACGATATGGCGCTTGTTATGGTGTTATCGTTTGGCATTTTTCGTGTTTTGTTTTCCTTTTTATTAGAAATCCGCCGATCGCATGTTACTGTTGTATTTTCTTTCTCGCTGCTCTACATGCATGTCCTTTTTTGTATAATTTTTATGTGTAATGACGACAGTTCAGCGTGTTCAAACTTCTGTTTTGAAAAAGATATTGTCTCTGTCGTTTAAGAATTTCTACATTCGGCAAAACTACCTTGATAATATACGATGACTTTCATTTGATTGAAGTTTATAATGCTTTGCTGGGTTCCGTGCCGGTTGGTTGATATTGGCTTGTTTTTTTTCTTCTTTTTTTGTTGTTGTTTTGTTTTGTGTGTGTTGTTTTGTTTTGTATTTTGTATTAAACTTCATTATAGAAGTTTTTGAATTTCGTTTTCATGCCACTGAAACAAGCTGTTACTCCTTCATAAACTGTATATTTTTGCATGCGTTTGTGATTTTGTACATGTTTGTACTGTTTGTCTTTGTCATACTTGATGCGTATATTTTGTAAATGGCCAAAGATTATTGCTAATGCGTTTACTTGGTAAATGGCCAAAGATTAGTGTTAATGCGTTTACTTTGTAAATGGCCAAATGTTATTGTTAATGCGTTTACTTTGTAAATGGCAAAAGATAATTGTTAATGCGTTTACTTTGTAAATGGCCATGTTTGTATCTGAATGTTACAAATCCGTGTATTTTGATTGCATTCTTATTCATAGATTTGCTTACTGTAATATTTCAAACTGTGTTTATACTCATGCTTCATTGCACATTGCTGCTTATTAAACAAAATTAAAATATTGCAAATGCGAATACATAGCATTGCTTTATTACTCATTTCTAATAATATAACAAAATCATTATTTCAATTGCTAGATTGCACACTGCTTCTCACTTAACAATATTTGTGTGATGAAGAAGTTTTATTGGAATGGCTACAACCTTGTGATATTTTTCTTTCTGAAATCGGGAGATTGGTTCTTCGGCTTGCGATACCATGGCAGCTCTTAAAAAATTTCGGAATTCATTTTCGGTTTTAGAAAAAGTCTAAAAGAAGATTATCACACCATCTGATATATCTTAGAATTCCGGGTACCAAGGATATCTTAAAGCAAAGTGATCTATTTTATAACACCGTCTGTCTACCAATCAATGGTTCGTGAGTTCGATCCCCCGCTACTCAACTATAAGAATAAAATGGCTACAAGACTTACAAAACCAGAAAAAAGAACGCTAAAGACTAAACAAATAGAACATACGAACTTAGACTAAACGGTTAAAACATACAGATAGTTAACTAAACTGACCAGAATTCAATTCAAAAGACGGAAAGGAGGGAAAAAAGACAAAACGGTACAGACAGCAAATGATATGCAAAAAGGGACCTTATCCGACAGATAACAACGAATACTTAACGGATCATTCTACAAGACACGAAAAGGAACAGACAAAAGTGACTTAATGGAGCAAGACACAATGACATGAATAAAACAGACAAGAGAAGACTTAACAGAACTGAAGCCAACGGAACAGGAAACGAGGACCGATAACGAGTACCGAAAACAGAGGTACTTACGGATACACAACAACGGAATATGTTAACATATTCAGACATCAAAAGACATACCGAAACATACATCAGTCCTATCGTAGTAATCCAAAAGCAATCAATAGCACAATCTACACCACACGGAACGGAAAACACAAAACAGTACATAAAATTACTGAAGCAGACAAGAAAGAACTAGTAACCAGTAAGACACATAACTGGAAGCACAGAAAAAACGGAACTTTCCCCGAGACGACAGTACACTTAAAAAAGAGAAAAATGGGACAGATATACATCAGTAAACAAGATACGACTCAAAGGAACAAGACACAAGGACAACGATACCGACAAGAGAAGACTGAAACGGAACAGGAAACGAGGACAATAAAGACAAAAGAACATACAACAGTCCTAACGGAGTAATCCACATGACATTGATAAGCAGAACAGAACGCGACACGGAAAACACAAAAACTTCATATGAGACAACAGCAAATTACGGTAAGCAGACAAAAAAACTTAATAGAACAAATATCAATAGAAAAAACAAATGAAAAGGAGAGGAAAACGGAACGTTCTCGGCAAGATTCCTAATGGAACATGCAAAAGCAGAAAACAAAGACTTAACGGAGCATTCAACAAGACACTGATTAGAACAGACGAAAACCAAATAATTATGTTAGCAGACAGCAATACACTTAGAAAAACAGATAACATACAGTAAACAAGACATAATGACATTAACGATACAGGCAAGAGTTAACAGACATGAACAAGACACACAAAACAAATAACATATCAGATAGCGTGGAACAATAACAGAAGAACGAATAACGAAATACGCAACAACGCAACATTTCAGGACAGACAACAACGGAAAAGATATCATGTTCTTAACTGAATGACAAATACATACATCAAAACAACAGAAAACAAAATAGGTCACGTCCCGTGGAACAGAACATAATATACATACCTAAACAATAAAAGGAACAAAAAACACAAATTGCAACTAACAAATTAAACGGAAAAACACATTCAAATAAAAACTTGAATAACCAATAAGAACGAACTCAACAAAATATAAAATTAAAAACTAAACGGGACATAATAGTACATGTAGTGTGTAGAATTTTAAACACAACATACCTAAATTGTACTTTGTTTGAAGTTAAAACATATTTATTTTATTTTTACAAAGAGACTGTGTAGCAATTATATATATTTTCAAATATGAAATTTGAGCATGGTATATGTTTAACAAATTAGCTTTTTATTTCACAATTTTACACATTTTTTGTAAATGTTTAAGACCTTTATATCAAATGTTTCATTTGATAGCTTACAGAACGTCGGGGGTTTACTAGCGATACCCTACAAGAAAGTAAGATATTGATATTTCTAAAGTATGTTCTTTCATAAAACGTGTTGTCTTATTTCTAGTTTTACAATATATTTCAGATTTAAAAAAGTTCATATATATGTTCAAACAATGTCAGAAAAAAAATCTAAATTTTTATTTCAAGATTTATTCTCTTGACGACTTGATAAAAATGAGATATTTTGTCGAACATGTAACATTTATTACAACAATCTAAT
This sequence comes from Ruditapes philippinarum, assembly GCF_026571515.1. NCBI lineage: Eukaryota > Metazoa > Mollusca > Bivalvia > Venerida > Veneridae > Ruditapes > Ruditapes philippinarum. Next base: position 19,984 of record NW_026860791.1, on the reverse strand, counting down.
CTGTTTCAAGGGACAAGATTATATTTCTGCTCAAAAAAGACAAAAATCGTTTTGCGGATTTTGTAGTTTTAGAAATCTTTGCATGTATAAATTTGACACGGAACATTCAAGCAATTATATGGCTAAAAATATTTCTTGTTTTCATCGACTGTGGAATTAATGCATTTTCTTCTAATAAACATCTGCAATTTTGTTCCAAAACAGCCAATAAAACCAAGTATTCCATAGTGTCTTAGTTACGACATTTTTACCACATAATATGACAATTTATTTTGGCACACGACTATAAAAGCATATTGATAACGTCTTAATTGTCGCTAAGGGTAAGAGAGATGTATTACTGTACCATCGTTTGGGATTTATTTCTTTATTAATTCAATACAAGTTGTTAGTTTGACAGACCATTCTGTAAATTTATTGTGAAGATGTCAGATAGTAACATATATAAGTGAGACATTTATAGACAGCTTTTAATTATTCCGTACATCTCGTGATCTCGTGAGAGTGAGGAAATTGTATTGCGGTCTTTGCACAGTATTTACATTATTTTGTATAGGCAGTTCTAAAAATCCTTGGTTTATTTAAAAGAACCTTATATGAACTTATTTCAATGAAAATTCATTAAATACTGAAATAGCAAAAACTGCTATCTATACTGGTATCAGAAGCAATAAAAAATTCCGAGTACATTCTATATAAATTATATGTATATTGTATTACAATACCCATTGAGTTACATAAGGCATTTTAAAAATTTATCAATACAAAATGCATTGTTTAGTCTTTTAGTCAAGTTTAAATAATGCATATTTCGGTCGTCTTGTCTTGAAATGTGTTGATTTATTCAAATTTTGAATGTTGATAATTGTGCTCTACTCTGTGTTATTGACCCTCTGAGTATAGCGACTATGCTATAGACAGGGTAAACTGTACTGTACACTGAATGATTTATCTTATAGAGACTCTCCAATGCTGTATTTGACAATTTAACAATACTGGTTTAAATTCATTACCTCAATAGCAGCAATGAGCAGCAAAGAATCAATAGTTAAAAGCTTCTAAAAAAGAACCGATTTCATTTAAAGCATTGCGTAGGAAACATCTTAATTTCAATCCAGTTACAATTGTCAATTAGGATTATCTGATATTTTTCAACGCAATTCAGATTCAGTAGAGGGATTTCTTTCTTCTTCTGATTTCAAAGCATTACAATAACCAGACGACAAAGGCAAAGATTCGAAGCATCTATATATTTAATTTCCTTTGTAATGAACATAACTAAATGTGTATCTTCGTATTGTAATGGATCTAAATAATTGTTTAAGGCATTTAATTCTTTTGTGATGGACAATATTTCAAATTTGCTTGAAAGTAGTACTGAATTGATCATACAACACTTAAACATTGTTGAACCAATTTCGTATCTTGTGCAATAGCCACTTGTGTAAAGGATATTTCTTAAATGGGGTGAAATTCTTAGGTAAAGGGAGTTAAAATGTGTTTGACCAAATTAAAAGGTTAGCATTAGCTGATGCAACAATTTTGTCGCCCGTTATGTTGCTCGTTGTCATTAATTCACGAATCAGTACATATTTGATGTTTAAACATTGGACATATAGTAAATAATCATTTTCATGGTTATACTGAGAAGAAATTTAATCACAAATAGTGATTTACATTAATTAAAAGAACCCTTCGAATAAAAAGGAACATGCTTAATCTTTCTGATCAGCAATGCTTGATTTAAGCAGGTTTTACTGAATCCCTTCGAATACAAAGACACATGTTTTACCTTTCTAATCAGCAAATCTTGATTGCATCTGGTTTTAGTAAACTTATTTCAAAACTGGTGAACATTCAAAAACGAGGCAATTTGTAGCAACCCACTTACCGTTCAAACAAGGATAATCGCAAGATTGCGAATATTGAAACAATTAAGAATTAACCGTTTATTCTTTGATAATTTTCTAAATGAACGTGTGTTGTTAATATCTCAAATTACGTTGATAGAATTGTAACAACTGTGGCAAGCAAATGAGACCTCGCTTAAGCATATCTCAAAAAGGGAATTTCTTTTAAATTTGACTGATATCGGAACTCATTAACGGATACACTTCTAATCTAGCTAATTTGAGATCAAACAAGTCACATTTTAAAAAATGATGTTTATACTGAAGTACAAACATCTGGACTATCATATAAGAGCTTATCACATGGCGCCGCAGTAAAATGGTATACTAGACTAATAAATAAGGGATTTATTACTACTTAACCACTATTATGTTATATAATTTACAGCGGTGGTCTGCAAGAATGACAAGTTTACAGTTATATGATTAACATTCAATGGAATTATGATGCAAAATACCATAAACATTGGTCTAAGTCCTAGGAAGAATATACCTATTTTAGATTCCAAGATAGCAAAGTCACGTTTGTGTCTGAATAAGCACATTGTAAATTGTTGATTTGCGAGTATTTCTTGTTGTAAAATAAATCAACATAGCATACTTAGGTCATCATAGCTTTATACAAATATACTTTTTGATAATAATTCTAACAAGTGGGATAATTATACAATAATAAATAATTTGACAAAATGCCATTTGGTAATGAACATTCGAGATGCATTTATAATTATGTCGTGTTTGAACTTATATTTTTACAAATCCTTTCTGGAGGCTTAACCTTTTTTGGCTTTAGACTTAATGTCTTTCCGCGCATGTCCGCAATTATCTTTATACACATACATCACGTGACAATGCACATACGCAGTCCCGTTATATATATAAATTCTATTAAAACACATTTTCAATATTGCATTATATGCAATACATCTTCGGTTAATATAATTATTGAGACATTTATTGAGGAAGGCTCAACTGTATGTTAGCCGTTGACAATAACTAAAATTCCCTCGGGATCGAGGCTGAAATGTTAAAAAAAGATTTTATCGTAAACTGACGAAACAAACCTTCAAGAATGAATGTAATAGGTAATAGAATTCGGTTAAGATTTCTCAATTTGCTAGAAATCAATATAAGTGACAATTAAGATGTAATATGAATAACGAGAAAGGAAGTAAATTTGAGATTAAAGATTTTAAAAAAACTGAGAAAACTTTCAGAAACTCAGCAACCTCCAATCCCCCAAAAACTTGTGACACTGGAAAGGTATCAGAGCAGCTAATCAAAAAGGTACAATAGGCTGAAGCATGCACTTCAACATTTTTGGGCATAAAATGAAGCTAAAAAGACAGATTTTAATTCTTCTGCTTTATTTCAAACGTAAAAAAATTCGATTACAAGAAATTGGTAATGGCTCTAAGGAGTTTTATACGGCTTTACTTCGACAGCTTTAAGACAATCTATATGAGTTTACGACTATAAAAAGTATCTTACTTCCCAATGATTGCTACTTAATATACCACATGGGATGACTAAGATTTATCAACACAGCATTGCTTGAGATTTATTTTCTTATTAATTCAATAAGAGTTGTCATTTTGTCGGAAAAAAGTTGATATTTCAGAATGGTATTGGGAATAAATCACAAATAGGGAACATTGAACGGAATATTTAACATAAGTTACATAACCAGCAAACTAGTCTCTCGTTATCAAAGCTTTTTCGAATATCTTTATGTAATATGCAATATTTATTTTTGCTTGGATTTTACGTCGCACCAACACAGTATATCTCATATGGTGATTTTCCAGATTTACTGGTGGGGGAAGATCTCAGGTCTTTATTTAATTAAATGTACCGTGGCTACTTCTTTAGTATTATCTACATTATATGATCCTTGAGTTTTATCTCCGACTACTTCGTGATAAACTTAAGGATAATAACTAATTTAGGATGCCTGTAATGCTTAGTCTTGATTCAATATCCTTAGGTAACTTAAATAAATTGAACAAAATGAGGTTTTTAGAATAATACGGATGACGCAACGGTAAAGTAAGTAATAGCTTCACCTTGTAATAAAAGCTGCCTGATGTTTTGTTAGGGCAGGTTTTATTTTGCTAAACTCTATAATTAAGGAGCGGTCAATAACAGGTTCAGTTTCAAATTAATAAAGACTTTTGCGAATATGATCACAATAATAATAATAATTATTATTATAATAATAATAATAATAATGATAATAAAAAATCCAAAATAAAAAAATAAAAAAAAACCAACAACAAAAAAAACAAATGATGACAGGAGGATTTTCAAAATTCATTTCAAAATTCATTTCAAAATTCAAACAGTTTCACCAGATTGTAAATTAAATTAATAAAAGTGCTATTTGATCGAAAATTTCTGTAGCATTTTTATATTTTTTTTACAAGTAAACTGTTTTTTTTCCGTAACAGCCACTAAAATCGACGCGATAATCAAATGCGCCTCTTTTTATGTTTTTGTGATCGCATTCCCATGGTAACCGTTGTAACAAGTCACACTTTAGAATGCATTGTGAATTATTAACAATTCCATGTAAAATGTTGTCATTGTACGCTTTTTAAAGAATGATTACTCAGATAACTTGAAGTACTTTTACTTGATTTGACACATGGTATTTGAAAATGTTGTATTGTAAAAATAGTCCAAACAAACTATACAAAAACTAAAAAGAACGTATATTAAACAGTATTTGCATGAATGTTTATAATAATATTACATAGATATAATGGAAGAATATTAGAAGAATCAATTAAAAAAGAATGCGAAATTAGAACGGGTATGAACAATACAAGAGCAATTAGATGTATCTGTAATTCTAAATTTAGCCTTTTCATAGGCGACAATGTAAAACATCAACTTAAAAAGTTTTACTTTTGACTCCTAAAGCAAAGGTATATGAATCATCCGCTAGTTATAACCCATTAACGTTTTGAAACAACATGAATACACGTTGTACTCAAGCTTTATCCTAAATATTTTTCTCATAAAGTGGTACAATTTATATTTTAAAAATGCGAGAGTACATGGACTAAGAGTACGGGGTGTTTTACATGACAATAGAAATTAACTTTGAACATTTAGCTGTAAATAATTGTAAACTGTCCTTACTATTGATCAATATTTATTTTACGTAACAGATTGACGTATGTTATACGACATTATAACACCTCACTATTTTTGTATTGTTAATTTCCAATAGGCCAATGGGAGATATTCTTTCTGTTAATTCAGATGTACTATGTGACTCAAAATTTTGTACTGCTACATAGGTACTTTTTCCAGTAAAATCTGAAAAATAAAAGTCTATAGAAACAGTGTCTCAATGAAGTATTTGTTCTGGGTAATAAAATTAATAACACATAGGTTTGTGAGTACCAGCAAAAACGTCATTCCTCGGGTAACAGTAAACTTTTCGGGATAATATTTTTGATATAATAAAAATAATATAATTAATATTGTCCCTCTATTTCTATTTAGTACACTAATTTCAGGATTGACAAAGAATCGAAATAGTACAAAAAGAGCATAATTATAATTGTTTTTTAACTTAACATTTTATTATTATTCAACAATAAAATATACTTATTTATCTTAAAAAAAATCGACCATGTCTTATTGTACAAAAATTATGTACAACAATATCTCATTCAAAACAATAACCAATTTTGAAGTTAATAGTTTTCAAGACGTTTTACTATTCATTGAATGATTAAATAATTAACTATATACTATACACATACGAGTTTTCAAATTGAAGATTAGATTCATATAATTGAAGTTATATCATTACAAATAGACCCTGGCGGCGTGCAATTTTAAAAATCTAGTAAACGGGTGATCCCTTGGAAGCAATAAAACAACAATATTATATCAACATTTCAGACTCGATTCTGTGAAAGATAATGTAATGTGCAACATCTCTAATAATCTCTCATAATTGCAATTGCATGGATTTTAGTTTTATAAGGGACGATTTTATTGAGTCGTTTAATGACTCTACAAGTACTTATTGTAAGTGCAATATGTAAAGCCAAAGACAATTTGACAAACGAAGTCGATCAATTTCCATTCCCATAACGTCGTTATATGTTAATTAGTGGGCGGGATAATATGACATCACGCACGCTCAAATTTCCATATATAATAGTACTGGAAGAACACTCAAAAACGTAGACGATGAATGGAGCTTATAAATAAACGTGGTGTTTATAAGAACAAAACATTTTGCAATTGATGACCAGTGGCAATATACATTTTCTGTATAGAACAATAGAAATACGTCCTTGCCTCTGCTGAAATATTAGTTCAAAACGCAGAATTAATTGACCACCGATGTTTTGTGTGGATTTTTCAAAATGTTACTAAAAACGTATCCTTTAAGCAATTGGTTAAGATTAATGAGTACTATTTACATCTATTTTAAAAAATTACTCAGCACATTTTACATTTTATTATCGATATTTTACATAACGATTACCAAAGTTATAAAGATAAACACTTAATGATTCGGTTAAGTAGAAATTTAACCATAACGAGCTATACAAGCTCTTTCTTTCTATGTTTATAGTAATATGTAATATTCTAAAGCCAATGTCAGTACTTCATCTTGATTCGTTTAATTTAATATAAGATATCAATAATTTACTTTTTGTTTTAAACATGTGCTATTTCTACTTATTTAAAAGAAAGTGTGTTTTCTCGAGCTTGTTGCTTACAAATTTATTTGTGCAACTCTTATTCCCATTCGATTCACACTGAAAATAAATTTGTATGTAGAGGCTATAAGAATTGTTGTTATAGAGATTCATCCATATTCTAACGTTATGAAATTATTAACATTAAACAACCTTAAGCGAAATAAAACTGACTCATTTCAATAAGAAGAACTGCAGAACAAATAAAAACTAGAAACCACGTGATTAATGTTTGCTTTTTGTGTCCTAGCTGGGTACCAGACCTAAAATTCTAGCACAAAATCTTAGTGACGGGAGATAACTCATGTATCGCTTCGGTATTTTCCGTGAGCACAAGGTGTGAGGATACAATGCTACGCGGCGATTTAATCCAAGTTTATAGGTAGCACACCACAGTCATGTAAGCCACAGCTTCGAATGGCCTGGGAGAATTTCTTGGATATAGTGAATATTCTGGATTTAACCTTTTACCCCATAAGCATATTGTGGAAAATGGCTGTTTTCATTGAAAAGCCTCCTGTTACAAGTTCAAACTGCTATGAAACTATGAAAAATGCTTCAATTCTGAAAAAAAAACTTGGCACAAATGTTGACTAGACCATAGCCTCTGTAACAGCATGCTCAATTGTAAATTTTCTGTTACCATGGCAACGGGGGGGGGACTTCTCAAAATTGCGGAAAATCACTATTTTGCATTGTTTGTTTTTTTCATCAAAACTGATTTAAAAGCGCTGCAACTTTTCAATAAATTAAGATAGAGTAAAAGGCTTTTCAGCGTCGGTTACTAGTTACCCTGAGATCGACCTGAGGCCATTTTAGCCTGTCATATGTCCAAAATTTTCTTGGCGATGAGGGGGACTGCCACCCCTTCAACCCCCCCCCCAAACAGAAGGGGGCCCACCCCCCTTCTGGCAACCCCTTGATGTTCTATTTTGATGGGGGCCGCGCCAAAAAGTAGTCACTTTTTTAACATTTCTCAAATGAAAAACAGTGTTGGGGGCCTAAATAGGGCATTTTTTCACTGTTTGAGGCCTCAAAGAGGGGGGGGGGGCAAAAAGCCGCCAAAACACGTGTGTATTAGGGAAAAGGTTAAATGACTGGTTGTCTTTAAAGTGCATTTTCAGCATGAAATATGTTTTTGTGACATCTAATATGATCACTGGCAAATTCGATAACATGGCCGGAAATCACATGATGTTGATTATAGATGTCAAGGCCGCCATTTTTTGTAAACATTGCTTTTAAACAGCATGCACGGTAAAAACAAGTCATTTTACAGGGGGGTACAAACTTTTAGCAGTAGCAAAAAATCTACAAGGTTGAGCACCAGTTTCTTTGTGATATTTTGCATGTATAGGGAGTTGCTAAAGCAGAGACGGTGTTCCTTTAGCCTGTTTATTTGCAGGTATTTTTTGCCAGAGGGACGAAATGTGTTGTTTTGGGTCTCGGGCCACTGTAGATTTTGTGCTTCAACGGAATGAATTGCAACTTTTTTTGACTGCCTGCCTATTGCAGATGGGATGATTTCTTTGTAGATTTGCAATCTTATGTCATATATCTTCTCAACAAAATGTGTTTTCTTTTTCAAGGTTGTGTAGTTTGGTATCAGAATTATTAGACGTATTGCTTGTAGGACATTGACGACAGGAACCTGAAATTAACTGTGGAGTGCTACCCTGGATTTCGTGGATTTTTTTGAAGAGAATATTTCAATGGTTACACCGTCAGAAATTACGGACTTGTACGGAAATATTGGTTCCCGGACAGATATATAAATTTAAATTTCAAATGTAATTTCGTATTCGTGTTATTGCAGTTCGTATTCGTCTAGAGGCATTTGTACATATTTTATTTCAGTGTTATGTAACCCACTTTGTATTTTTAAAAGAAAGGACGTTCAAGATCATAAGTTAAAACTAAATTATTCGAATTGAAAACGAAGAAGTATGCAACATAATATCTAATCACGTAGTTTAAACAAGAGGTAGAAACAACTGATCCTTACATTCTGCAGTATCAAATACAAATGTTTAACAGTCAATTAAAAATTAGCAATTAAACTTGTTTAAATCAATTTAAATTTATATGATTATAGATAAGAATTTAATGAATACGAATATAAATTAGATAAATAGAAATTGACAGATAAACTGCGAATAAATACCCAAATTCTGCTCCATATATATTTAAATACATATTATTTTTGTCAGTGTTAGCCATTAGGTTTGTTCTATTAATACAAACATACGAAGTTTATGAAAATATATATATACAAACGTTGATTGGTAGAAACAGCGGGAAGGAATTTAGTTTCCCTTTTAATAACAGTCGGTCATTTTAATACAATACCAACCAACTATTGTAAACTGATAAAATACGTATATTGTTTTGTTTTGTTTTTTTTTCATTAAAACTTTCGTTCTTATCTTGAGTTCATTTGAATAAAACTGCAACAGAACATTTCAAATCGAACTTGAAACATGCATCATTTAAATTGATACGCAGCATGAACCGCAAATACCATTTTGGTTCAAATGTTTCAAAAGAGTCTCTCGTAACTCAATTAAAAATTACGACTGTTAAATGACAATCTATTCGAGCTCGTGTTTATAAAAGGATCTATTTTTTCAATGTGTGACATAAACTATCCCATGGGATAACGAAGATTTATCTTAGTTACATTGTCTCAGATTTTTTTTTCTTGTTTATTCAACAAGACTTGTCGTGTTGTCGGAAAACATGATATACTACGTAAAAATGTAAAACAACTGATCATAAAACATGATTATACTATGTTGAACAACTGAGATGATGATGCCATTGAAGTGGGAAATAGCTAACTTCTCAAACACAATACTTCATTTATCTTTCTCTTTAAATCAGCTGATTCAAACATGTCTGAGTCCTGCAAAATTCGCACGAGCTGAAAATTGGGCGCAAAGACCGTCTTAAATTTGAACGAGCTGAAAATTGGGCGAGGAGACTGTCGTATCTATTTTTTATCGATTATTATCAAAAAAAAACTTTTTTTACTTCTGTTTAGGAAAATATAAATTGTTTAACAAAATGAATGTTATAGACTCTAGTTAAGTATTGATAGTAAAGTGTGTAGTTGAAAAGAGTCCATGATAGCTCTAATTGTCCAAACATGAGCCCATGAAATAGTCAGAAACAAATGCCTTCGTTAAACTATGCTTTCGACAAAATTGGGGTTTACTTTTGTAATTTAAAACACTGAAAAAGTCCTATCATTTTAATGTCTTTTAAGGTGAACAATTTTGTCTCACGTTTCATTAGATATCGATTCCTAATTGAATTTCTAAGGACATTGTTTGATTGAACGTGGGGATAATCGTATTAACAATGGCTTTGATATTAAATTGAAATAGTTTGTAATGCAAGACCCCGTTTGATGTTTTCGGTTTTGATTTAGATATTCTGGTCGTATCATCTGATCATGCAAAAGTTATCTACCGGAACCACTGTAATTTATACGTAGAAATTAAAAATAACATTCGAACAAGAACACTTGATAGATTAAAGGTTTTGCACAAATTGAATGAGTATTTTGGGAAAACGGATAGAGAGCAAATGATCTGAAATTTTGCACGAATGTTTTTTTGTTGTTGTTGTTCCAGACCTTCATCAAAGTGTACACAAATCTTAAACAGTCCTATGATGTTGAAAAATCCTTTTGATGATGTTGCAATATATCTGAAAGGAAGCAAAAATCAAATAGATTACAATAACTTAAGGGAATGAAAATAACCATCACATTCGTTAAATAGTGTACCTTTTGAATTGTAAACATGGAACAAGTAAATGTAAATAATTAAAAGGTCATAAATAAATAAATAAATAATATTGTTCTTTTCATACTAAATAGGATTCAAGCTTATCTCAATTCCAAAAGCGTATGTTATATTTTTTAACGATATTTCCTGCAGCTCATTTCCAGATGTAGGAAAGTTATAAAGTGATTGATCGAGTGTCCAAATCATGATTGAATGATCCTTAAGTGATGACGATGACGGAAGGAGCTGACAAATAATAGTTCTTTAGAGTTTTTCCTTCTGGTAGATTTATTTGAACCAAAGTGTTTTGTCTGGTTTATCAATTTTCTTTCTCCCATCTAAATACAATCCGTTTCAGACAATGAACAAAAACCGCTCTCATAGGGTACCAAATATTAAACAGCACAAGATAATGTCATAAAATTTGACTGGTTCACTTTTTGGAATATATGTGCCATGGGAAGAGAAAAGTGAGTAGACTTAGAGTGTCTCGAACACGGGACCCTTGGAGTAACGTACCGAGGCTCTACCGAATGAGCAATCTTGTCACTGATAATTTATCACCAGTAATTAATTAATAGCTCTAAACCGCGTGACACGTCACATTTTTGGCCGGTTTGAATCATTATAAGTTAATTCTTAGCGTTTTTCATTGTTTAGGTCCAGGTCCTTAAAATACCAAAAATAAAACGCTTCAATTATAAAATTAGTTGCATGCACAAATGTAATCTGTGTACAACTTTAGAAAACTGATGTGATGTAATTTATGGTTAAAATGTTGATGTCAATTTTTTTTGTCTTTAAATGTGATTTAGTGAATCAAACATTAACAACAGCTATTTTGCCTGGAGCTATAATCAAGCGTAGCAATTGAGAATCAAATTAGAGAATGATCTTAACTGAATAATTAATCACAATTTCAAATTATTTGAAAATAGTTGAAATTCTTTGAATTTATTTTTCAGATCTTAAAACAGTTCTAAGACAGCATCTCTATTTTGATTACGTCATTAAAAAGGTAAAATAGTCCTAAATCCACTTGAAAACTGTAGTTTCAATAATCTTCTGTGCACATTTGTTACAAACTGCAATTCAACCGGGCTCTAAATATTAGCAAACCGTTTTCCATTTGTATGGATATCAATTTGCTAACATCATGATAATTTTTAAATCTACAGAATTTTGAAAGTTGATAATGACGCAAAATGGAATGTAAATGAATAGTTTAACTATGCTTTTAACGCTGTATGTAACGTTTCTATTATATTTTACAATTTTACTTATTTAGAGCAAATAATGGTTGAAAAGTGTGCTTCATATTTGATATCTTTTCTTGCGTAAGTAGAATCTTACAGATAGAACGGGTTAACACCTGGCTTGAATATTTTAACCTTTTGTGATACTGTTAAAATGGTGTGTGTTAAATAAATTGTTAATGTGTAATTTCCTATTAAAGTTATAAAGTCAATTTTTATATGTCATTGATAGAAAGAAATCAAGTGACTCTACAAATACCAGCAGTAACAAATTCATTTTTTAGGATAAACCGAAACACGAGATCCGTTTCTTGTTTTCATGTTTTTGTGTTTGATCATATCTGCCATGATTGAAAATTATGTTATCGTTATTTTGTTCAATTAACATGCAAGACTTCGAAATTTTGTTTGTAAAACATAAAAAAAACCAATGTGCAACTTGAAGTGCAAAAATCATGTTTGTGTCTCTTATGCTATAAAAGAAATCTCAAATAACAAGAATCAGAATCGCTTTGAAGAAAATTATGACTGTTAAATGACAATTTATTAAAGCTCATGACTATAAAGTATTATTTTTTTAATAAGTGCGACAAAATCTCCCACAGGGGATTACGAATATTTACCAAAGTGGCATTTTCATTTGATTCGTTTTTCTTGTCAACTAAATAAGACTTTTCATTTTGCCAGAAACCTTGATATAAGTAATGAAAACTAAAGTTAAATGAAATCACAAAAGAGAATTTCAATTCGACGTTTCTAGGGGAACAAACGATTTGCAAATATCATGAGAATAAATTTCTTTATGTTGTCTTCTAATGTCGACTCGAAAACTAAAGCAACTAATAGAATATATTTCAGGGAATTATACCTCCTTGAATTTTATCAAAGTGATTTACTTTTAGGTCGTATGCTTGGACATTTTAAGCAAATGTTTTGTCTTATTTTTTGCCTTTAACAGTCGCTATCTCAATAAAAAGGCAAATGACTCTAAAGTACGTATTAGGTAATATCTACCATATCTTTTTGATAATGATAATGATGAATCAGTTAATTTTGTTTTATTTTCTACGTAGATGACAAAAAAGAATAGGAGTATGAAGTTTATAAAGCATAAAACATAGTACAATGTTTGTAGCCACATAAATACAAATTAGCATATACAAATAAACATATACACATACAATAAGAAACAGAACCATGTTCCGAAGAGTTTAAACATTAATAAAAAACCCTAGATTTTCATACAACATAGATAAACGCCAATTATTAACATGATATAATTAAACATCTTCTTTTGTAGAAAATAAAACAGTGTGTCTTTGAACGTTAATAAAGCTATTATAGAGATATGCTTCATGCATTTTATTGAAGTGTCAAATTAATAACTTTGTTCTGTTCCTATCTGTTCTGATAATTCAATTGTTCATTCATTCACGTTGTATTGCAATGTGTATAAGCTATTGTGTTTAATTATCCGTTTGAATTATTATTGTACACAGATTCATGTGTTATTTTTGTCTTGGCCATATTTTATATTAAATATTTACTTGTAAATGGCCAATTGAATATTTATGCTGATAGGCTAGGCATTTTAGCCAAAAATAAGACCCAACCTAAAACAAATTCCTTCAGAAAAGATATTTGCATATTTGTTATCTACTATATATGTGTTGCTACAGGAAAAAAGTCCTCAAAAAAATTCGAAGTATAAAATTCTAAAAATGACATGTTTTGAAATCATGTGTTTTCAATTAGAAAAATCTGTGAAATTAAATAACCCAGATATTCTACGCAAATCTGGTCATTAACAAAGTAACACATTAATACGCAAACATGCTTTATTTAATCAAAAACACTTCAAGCAATGTTGATTACATTCAAAAAGTCGCAACACTGCATAATCTATACATCATCATTTAGACTGGTATAAAACATTACCCCACCCACTAATGATAAATATTTTTTTTACTTTCAGTCAGATTCCATTAAATATTCTTACAAGTTAGCTCAGCCTCTACCAAGAATAAAGTTGTATGAAACTATCTAAATTCATATTATAATTCAAAATTGCAATACATTTTACACGAATAATTATTTATATACATTGTATTTGCATTTCTGTTCTGAAAATCAATCCTTCAAGTAAATATCTTACCAATGCTAAATTGCACTTACTTTACCATGGAAAGTTTGTAAAAAAAATATTGTAAAAAGACATTTTAAAATAAAATGAATCTTCTGAATGTTAAGACACTGAAAAAACACAATGTTATTTCATCATTTTTGTCACCGAGGCCCGACTATCCATATAGTCTGACAACGCTACACATGTATATATACATATTGCCCTGCCCTTGTTCAATGCTGAAATTATATCTCCACTTTTTCGGCCGGTGCTGTTGAAACCTTTAGCCTGCCCTTTTCACAGAGACACATTGTTTCGCATCTGTAAAATTGTTACAACATAATATGATAAATAAAAATGCGAACTTTGCATTCTGCTTTTAAAATAAAACAATTTTATGTCAAACTGAAAATGTAGGTACTATGAAAAGCAAGATAGGATTGTGCTTTTAGATTTATATTTTTATATTGAATTATCTACAAATAATTCATACATTAATGAGGCACGTTTAGCCTCAGCAAAAACGTGCCTCAGCTTTCTTCTTTAGAAAATATGTTTCATGTTATATTGTTATAACAAATTTAAAGCGTGTAAATTGCCTATCGCCTGAAATAAGCGCTGACTGTGAAACATGATAATGTGCCATATAAGTAGGAAATACTGAACAAAACAGCACCTATACTTTCATACAGATAACTAAATAGGAAGTTTTGGTCGAGTGTTTAAGGTCCTGACTTTAAAACACTTGCTTCTTACGCTGTTAACGATGAAGGTTCGAGTCCTGCCTGGGTTTTGGAATCTATTATCTGACATAGCTATTCCAAACTAGCTTATAGAATATTGGTGGTTCTACGCGCTAAAAATAATACCTATGTCACACTTTTTCCTTCACCAGTAAAGCTTGAAGTTATTATATGACCTGTAAAGTCTTGATTTAACATAAAAACCAACAAACAAATCTCTGATCTTAGTAATTCCGAGAATGTAAGAAAACTGCAGTTTTGGACACTAAAAATGAAAACTGCAGTTTTGGACGCTAAAAATAAAACACTTTTAAAAGAAAACCATTTAACTTTTACAAATGTGAATTCCCTTTAGAAAAGTTATGTATGCAGTAGCACACAAAATTGAATCTGGTACACCAACTGTGTATTAAAAATATAGAGGGTTTTTCTTTGATTTACCTGTTAATTGCTTTTCAAAAATGCTGGATCTTTTCAAACAGAACCCATTTAGCCTCTCCTAACTTGGAAATATGGAAAATTCTTGCCACATCCAATCAACGGATTGATTTATGTTCGCCAAAATATAAAAGGCTGGACTCTCGCTAAATATTGTCTTCTGCAATCAACCATCCCATACTATGTTTAGCCCTTCCTCTGAAAATAAGATTTATAAAGTCCATAAAACATTATCAAAAATATATTAAAAAGAAATAGTATTGAAATGATAGAGTAGGGAGACGCCTAAGAAAATGTTGGTATGAGCAAAATCGTTTGTATGTGCATTTATTATAATCATGCTGTAAAACAATGATGTAAATTTGTGTTGATATATCAATTTCTGTTGTATTAACAAACATGAAAGACACCCAATTGTTTTGTTTTCATTCATTCAATAAGATATATCTACGTAAAAAGCCATTTTTCTCTCACATCCCATTACCCCTTGTGTAGAAGTCACGTGTCTATCCATCTTCTAACTAATTATACAACAACTGTTCTATAAATGCTGACAACAACATGGAAAACATTACTTAAAATATACATACAACTGGCACTGGTATCATGAGGGTAGATTATCAAGCTACACAACATTTAGAAAGAAAACAATTGAAGCAAATTTAATATGTTATAATAAGAATAAAATGGTTTAGGATCGGAAAAGATATGATTAAAATCTATATCAAATGCAATTTTGAAGTCTGGTCTGTTAACACCTCATTTTAATTTTCTCTTTGAATATGTCATCTTAGTATTTAAGTAAATTTTGTGTTTTAAAACCATTTTGATAAGTGAAATCTATTGCATTTTGACATTAGATTATTAGACTTATTCAAATTGTCTAGTATGATAGAATAAAAATAATTAAAACATAAGATATAAAACTTTGTAAAGAACAGAACAGAATTTTATTTTAGATTTGTACATAGTGCATCATCACTACAATATAAATACACAAATTGCAAAGATGTCACGTTTCCATTTAACAAATAATATATAATAGGATTTAATATATAGTATCGAATTTCATGTAAAGCTGGAGAATGAACAATAATGGATTACCACTTATAAAACAATTTGTTACGAAGAGTATACAACAAATCAATTGAATTTTTAGTATAAATTTGTAACAAAATATCAAAATTCAGTTGTTAGTACTAACAATAATGTTCCTGATTTTAATTGATTCTCTCAAATATTTAGCTAGATTAGTGAGTATAATTATATTATTAGAAGAAATCAGTCCAATATTTACACATTGATGGACATTTGTAATGATATCGTTTCACATATTTTTTTTTAATGTCAACATAACATGGGCATATCAAAACAAAATGGTATTTGTCTTCTAAATCCATAGTATTACAACATAAACAATATCTTTCACTCCTTGGGATTCTATTTTGCCCATATCAGTACTCTAAGTGTATGTGCAGACATTCTTATTCTCGTGATGTAAAATCTAAGATCCTTTGGTAATAATTTTGCTAAGATAGTTTTCGTATGAATATAATTCTTTACAATTTTTATAAAGTTCTAAAACAGAATTATTTTCTACAGATGAATGCCATATTTGTATATAATTATCAATATATAACTCTTTGTTTAAATATTTTTGGAAATAATTTACTATCTACGATATTATTTTCAAAAAAGTATTCAGATAAACCATACATATCTAGCATTTCTTTAACATTTGATACCCGGTTTTTTACCTTTATAACGATCAGATAAACTTAAGTCATATATTTTCCGTAAAATTGTATTGTCAGTATTTATCAATTTGCACCAAAACTTAATTATTCTTACGTATTGATTTATATACAATGGGTAACGGCCGAGTTCGCCGTATATACGAACATTGCTTGAATTAATTTTTTTTACAATATTTCAAGTGAATACGCTCAAATATCTTTTGATTTGCTATAACCTCATACTCTCAGATGCATATGATATGATTGAACCTACAAAATAATCAATATTTGGCATAATAATTTGGGTTTTAAATCCATGTCTTCTGTGAAGAAGTAAAAGTAATGTATAAAGTTCCAGTAACAATGTCCTCATTAATAGGTAATAGCTTTATCTTGATTACACCCTATTGGATACGCTGTCTATTTTTCATATAACATGCTGGAATATTATCATTTCGCTTAGAAATGCATTATGTATTACAAAATACGTTTGTTTACATCAAGTTAACATATTATTTGATTTAATTATGATTTCCACAATTCATAAAACATGCCAACTCTTTGAAATAAGTCAAATTTAACATTTTGAAAATATCCCTAGATTTTCGTGATTTTGGTCCCAACACGCTTCCGTAGGGAAGAAAAATTTACATAACTTGTGAATACACATTTTTTGAAATACTCAGTAAGATGTGTGATTTATTCTGTGTAATTTTAGATAAATGTACAATAGAAAACAATATAGAACAGTGAGTAAAAGATAAAGACTCTTTTAATGATTACTTCATTCAAAATTGTGTTTAAAATCGCGAATTTATATGACACATTTTGTCATCTGCATAATCGATTGATTGGTGGTCAATCAAATATATCTACTGACATATTTTCCCTAAAATTTATACAAGAGAATATAAAAATGACTAAAAATACTCACCTTTGCACTAGGAATGCTGTATTTGAAGTAACTTCAGATCTTTCATCGAAAATATAATAAATGTGACGTCACCGAACGTGCATAAAATTAAAGTATGGTGTAATTTAAGAGACACATTTAAATATCGATTTTTACTAAATCTTTATGATCGATTTTTCAGGATTCTGCAAGGAGATTTTTTGAGGACTTTTTTCTCAAAATGTAGATAATGTTTATCTTTAATTTAATCGTGAAAACATTTGCGAAGGAATTAGTTTTACCATAATTTCTATTATGACTGGCCTATGATTACTGAATAAAGATTGATTGATTGATTGATAAATAGATTGACTGATATGACTTTAAAATCTAAAAACCCATTTGTAACAAATAAAATGTAAATGACATTAAGATAAGATGGTTGACACGAACTCAAATACCTTATGCAATATTTGATAATTACGACAGACATGGGATGAGAAGTGTAAGATAAAGTGTTATTGACATTAAGATTAGATTTCTGACAAAAAAAGTTTAATACTTCTTGGAATAGTTGATAATTACGATAAACAGAGGAGGATAGGTGTCATGACAAATTCACACAACTATAGTTGATAGTGAATGTTTACTTTATTTTCACTTATACGTAAACTATTGCAAAATTCCCTGCAGTGATATTTTATCAATAATTAATTTATTTCTTGAACAAATACAATACGGGAACCATGGCAATCATCAAGTTTAAAGTTTATAAACATCCATGTATGTACTAGGAAATTATTATAATATTGAGTACAATACCCGTTAAATATTTCATTTTGGTATACTCGCGAATTATTTTATTGAGTAAATTAACCGTTAAATATGTCATTTTGGTTAACTTTGAAATTATCTTTTTTAGGACAATACCCATTCAATATGTCATTTTGGTATACTTTGAAATTATCTTATTGAGTACAATACCCGTTAAATATATATGTATATGTCATTTAGGTATACCATTAAATTATCTTATTGAGTACATTACCCGTTAAATATGTCATTTTGGTATACTTTGAAATTATCTTATTTAGTACAATGCCCGTTAATTATATATGTCATTTTGGTATACTTTGAAATTATCTTATTGAGTACCGTTAAATATGTCATTTTTGTGTACCGAATGTACTAAATATATGTATAAGATAGCCAGGGTATTGTCGATTAATATAACAATATATTACTTATATTGATTTTGTTTAGAACATTGTTTATTACAAAATTCACTATTTGAAAGGTACATGATGAAAATACTGATAATGTCTATACAGTAACTATTTAATGTAAAATAAACAATTTTAGGTACACAAAGAAAATACGTTAAGTTTTAAACACTACACTCTATAGGTTAACACAGTACTTATACATTGAGTAAAAAAAGCATTTTTTTAACGAAAAACCAATTAAATTGGCCATTTATAGGACATGCAGCTTTCTAAAAATAATCTGTACATTCTTTTATTAAGACATATTAGTATGAGTATTATAATAGTAAGAATAAAGTATTCAAAAAGTGAATAGTATTTTGTTTACATTTACTACTTTTATGACGATTTGTTTTACATTTATCGCTACATTCTTCACGTAACAATCATGTAACATTCTTTAAAATCATTATTTAAACATAACAATCTCACATTTCTTCTTTAAAGCAACTATCCTTTACTTAATGACTTTCCTTTACACACGGAATGTCAGTTGCAAAATTTGTATAGATATTGAAAATATAAATATTAGGACATACATCAAACACTGCATGCAACAACAAGTTTGGACTAACTGAACTTCATACTGGGCAGCAGAAATCACGTATTGCACTATTATGATAAAAGTGGAAGAATTTATAAAAAGAATGCTAAACACTGCAGTAATGATTCCGCTTCTCTGCAAGAAAATTGACAAAAAATCACAGTTCTACTGTTTTGTATAGAGAATTTCATGAATCATTCATAGCATGTATAAATGTACTATAGATTTGTTTTTTTAAGTTTTCATTTCTGTTAAAGGATTTTCAACATATACATGTATATCTTAACCTCAAATATTGCAAGAAAAGTAACAGAGAAATAATAAGTACCAGAGAGTACTTACTACCAAAGAACTGTCATAGGCCATATTTCGGGATATAATGATTTCACACATAAATTATATAGAATACTTTAATGCGGCTTACAAATTACATCCTTATAACTGTAACGTTGTGACAGGTAAATTTAATGCCATTCAACCACAAGATTGCAAAGATATATGAAATTAACCTTTCACCTACTGAATTTGTAAAATGATTTTTTTTGAAA